>NC_069507.1:54337458-54472458 GCF_027579735.1 Bombina bombina | reverse complement strand
TCAACCCGATCGACTACGATCGGGTTGATTGACACCCCCTGCTAGCAGCGAATCTGCAGGGGGCGGCATTGCACCAGCAATTCACAAGATCTGCTGGTGCAATGATAAATGCCAACAGCGCTTGCTGTCGGCATTTTCGATGTGCGGCGGACATGATACGCTTCTTTGTATCATGTCCGCTCGCACATTGTTAAATATGCCCCATAGTCTGTTTGTGTATCTTTATTTCTTACATATTTTACTATAATATAATTGTGTACCCCTATTCATGTACCCAGTGCTATGCAATCTGGCAGTGCAATTCGTTGTTTTTTTTTTTTATTCATTTCAAAGCTATTCTATTGAATCTATTGAATCAGCGAAACTGACAAATTAATTCTGATTTCCCTACCTTTTGTGACAGTATAATCTATATTTTAATAAAGACACATAGTTGAATATTTTGAAAAGAGAAAAAAAATAGCTTACGACACACAGTTACTAAATCTTATAAATGTATATGTTACTAGTTCAAATCACATTAAAAAGGCAGTTTATTCTTAACAACATTATTCTTATGAACCAAGATCTGTCTTTTCTTCTTGCTCAGCTACAACAACAAGACTTTCTGATTTTTTAATTTATTTCTGATGTTGAAAAAATGGGCCTTTTTTTAACAAAGTGATCACAATTTTTCTGAGTCAAACACAGCAAGAATTGCTAAGACACAATCAGAACTGCCGATGCCGATCACTGAAAACGCAAATTGGTTAATGGGTTAATAGAGTCTGTGTTTCGTAATTAGATACATTGGTCTTTATGATGTGTTAAAAATATGAATGACATTTGTATATGGGCAAACTGAATGTGTTTGATAAATTATGTTTTTTAAACTTTTTTTACATTTGTTAAGAAAACCTTGTTTTTTGTTTCAGTTAGGTTTTTATGTAAAACCAAGATGAATAGTGCAGGATATTAATTTCCATAAGAAGAAAATGGCCACAGCTTATTTCATCTTCTATAACAGGACTTTAACAGTTCTCACACTAAATTATGAAACCTCTAACAATGTTTCAAGATAGTTCAAAGATGCAGAATTCACTGTACAAACTGCAGTTTCTAGTCCGCAATCACCTTGTATAGAACAGGATTTCTCTTTGGCGCATTTTGTAACTGTAAGAAGATTGTGGTTTTAAACAAACAAGACTGAATGACAAATGCTTAAAGGGACACTAAATCCAATTTTAGCAATTTTAAGCAATTTTCTAATTTATTCCTATTATCAAATTTTCATCTTTATTTAAAAATGCAGGAATGTAAGGTAAGGAGCCGGCCCATTTTGGTTCAGCACCTGAATAGAGTTTGCTGATTGGTTTGCTACATTTAGCCACCAATCAGGAAGCGCTACCCAGGTGCTGAACCAAAATGGGCCGACTCTTAAGCTTTCATTCCTGCTTTTTCAAATAAAGATGGCAAGAGAAAAAAAGAAAATTGATAATAGGAGTAAATTAGAAAGTTGCTTAAAATTCCATGCTCTATCTGAACCATGAAACAAAAAATGTGGGTTTAGTGTCCCTTTAACTATTGATCACGACAATGCGATAGCCAAGAGAAACCCTGTAAACTGTACTTTACAATCCCTAAATTGTGAGTATGAAATAAAAACTAAGATATGAAGATCATGATTGTTACACTCCAGTTCTTGATGTTGCGGTTGTGATTTCCATTTTCTTGCGTTTCCTGCAGATCTCGTTAGCTGTATGGGATATTAGGTATCTGTCTATTAAATACACATACACATGTAAATATATGCCCGACCAACATGTGAGGGACTATACAGTAGTGCTGAATAAAGGTTTTAAGCATCTAATCCATATATTGATATAACCGTACATCTAAAATAGCTTCTGTGTGTATTGCACAAGTTAATAGAATTATTTCAAAGTATCTTGAAGTACTGTCAAACATGTTTGGAAAGTCCAGTTTTGCACTTTATCATTATTATTATTATTATTTGTTGAATTCAATCTGTCCATTTTGTTCCTAAAAAAGTGAAAAACCTGTGATCGGGAGGATTTTGATAACCAAAGTCTTTGCTGTCCATGCATCATATGGGTTATTTTCTTTCTATTTGCTGAGAACCAACTTGAACTTTTGCCATACACAAATGGTATTATCGATTGGATTGTGATCACTGAGAACTTAAAAAAGACACGGATTGGGAGCTGAAAAAACGCCTATAAACAGAATCGGAAAGATGTTTTTTGTGCAAAATATGAGTCTCTGGTCTTGTAATCAAATTTAAAAAAAAAATGTAAATGATATAATAGATATGTGCATTCTGCAGTTTTGTTTACGGCCGAGTGAGGAAGAAGGAGACCCCTTGCGGCTTTTGTCTCTTTTCGGAGCTGAAATTATTTTTGTAAAAGTGAAACACGCTAAGATCTGGATTCAGTGTGTTGCACTATCACAATAATTTTGGCTCTGAAATAAGCCGAAAGCGGTAAGGGGACGCTTTCTTACGCATTCAGCATTGGCGAATTCACAGATCTAATATATTATATATGTCATTCCAACAGGTTTTCAATATTTTATGTGTTTCCATGAAAAACAAACTAAAAACATTCAAAACAGGGATATTGTATTCTATTCAAGTAGGTTCTCTCAAGGATTTTGAGAGATTTTCATGCAAATAAAATAAAAACAGCTAAGACAAAACTAAGATATGACAGATAATTAATTCAATACTCACAATGACCGTCAGTGTCTAAAATGTCTTAATACATATTTACACTTAATGATAGTAATTCAGAACATGTGCAATCAGTATTTTTATATTATTTTGATTAATTTTATAAGAAAAATGTTTAAACCGCAAAACACATATTTCAATCATAAATTCCTATGTAAATGATTGTATGAATAATAATAATAATAATAATAATAAGTAATCAAATAATATTTTAAACAATAGTATTAGATCCCAGCTACTTTCATGGTTTAGCTGGAGCAGCAATTTAAAACAACTTTCCAATTTACTTCTGTTATCACATTTTACTTTGTTTTCATGGTATCTTTTGTTAAAGAGTAAAACTAGGTAGGCTCATAAGCGCTCAGAAGTGTGCCTGTGTCTTTAAGTACTCTATGGCAGCAGTGTTTTGCAACATTATTTGTAGTTGTGTTACACAATGTTGCCATACTAAAAACACACGTGCACACTACTTCTGAGCGCTTATGAGCCTACCTAGTTTTACTCTTCAAAAAAAGATAGCAAGAGAATAAAGCAAATTTGATAACAGAAGTAAATTGGAAAGTTGTTTAAAATTACATGCTCCATCTGAATCATGAAAGTTTAAATTTGACGTTACTGTCGCTTTTAGCTGGGATTTAATACTATCGTTTAAAATATGATTTTAACTGCATTTGTAAACTTTTTTATTAAACAAAGCAATTATCTCATTTATTAAAATGTGAACCCAGCGTGTTCAAGAACTTTGTGGGGTTTTTTTATTTTTAAAACAAGTCCAAAGGATAGAATTTGAAGGGCGAGATTACAAATGCGGCGCAAGCTTCAGCATAACTGCTGAAACCTGTGTCGCCCGTAATTTCCCATCGCACATCGGGGGATCACATAATCTCCACCGGCAGTTCATAAACTGCCGTAAATCGGATAAAATAGCGATGTCCAGAAATGTGAGTAAATTCACATTTCTGGAGTCGTCAGTGACTTACAGCAGTTTAGAAACTGCCGGTGCCTAAAAAATAAAAAAATAAAAATTCAATATCCCATAAAAGTCTAACCCGCCACCCAAAAATAAACCAGACACGTCAAAACCCTTATATCCGCCATCACCCACATCGCAACTAATAATATAAGTATTAACCCCTAAACCGCCAACCCCCCACAACGCAATATGCCTAATAAAAGTATTAGCCCCTAAATCCGCCATCCCCAACATCACAAACTACCTAATAAATATATTAACCGCTAATCCGCCATTCACCCACATTTCAAATCTACCTAATAAATCTATTAACTCCTGATCCGCCATCCCCCCACAACGCATTAAACCTAATTACACTATTAACCCCTAAACCGCCAACCCCCCACATCGCATTAAACCTAATTAAGCTATTACCTCCTAAGCCGCCATCCCCCCACAATGCAAATAACTAATTTAGTTACTAAGCCCCCTAAACTAACACCCCCTAAATTAACCCCAATTACATTAAATACAAAAATACTAAGTTACAATTAAAATAAAAAACTAACATTACTTAAAAAAAATAACCTAAGATTAAATGAAATTAATCTTAAATTATAAAAAAACATAACATTACAGAAAAAAAATGAATGGCGGATTAGGGGTTAATAGATTTATCAGGTAGTTTGCGATGTGGGGGTTGGCGGATTAGGGATTAATAGGTAGATTGCGATGTGGGGGATGGGGAATTAGGGGCTAATAGGTTTATTAGCTATATTGCGATGTGGGGGTTGGCAGATTAGGGGTTAATATATTTTATTAGTTATTGCGGTGGGTGATGGCGGTTGACAGGTAGATAGATACTGCGCATGCGTTAGGTGTTTGTTAAAGGGACACTGAACCCAAATTTTTTATTTTGTGATTCAGATAGAGCATGCAATTTTAAGCAACTTTCTAATTTACTCCTATTATCATTTTTTTCTTCGTTCTGATGCTATCTTTATTTGAAAAAGAAGGCATCTAAGCTTTTTTTGGGTTGAGTACTCTGGACAGCACTTTTTTATTGGTGGATAAATTTATCCACCAATCAGCAAGGACAACCCAGGTTGTTCACCAAAAATGGGCTGGCATCTAAACTTACATTCTTGCATTTCAAATAAAGATACAAAGAGAATGAAGAAAATGTGATAATAGGAGTAAATTAGAAAGTTACCTAAAATGTCATGCTCTATCTGAATCACGAAAGAAAACTTTTGGGTTCAGTGTCCCTTTAAGACTTCCAGGGAGTGACGGTGCTCACATTTTTGCGTCTGCCTATGTGTGGTGAGGTGAAAATGGAGTAAAATGTCTCCATTTTCACCATGTAAGTCCTTGCGCTGAATATGTGATACCGACTTGGGACGTGGTTCTATGTTAGTTTATGGGAGTAAAATTAGCGGACAACGGGCGACGCTGCATATGTGATTGCGCCCGAAATGTTTGAAAATGTTTTGACAAACCACTAAAATTGTGATGGATTGAAATGGCGGTTACGTTGTCCCCATATAAAGTATTGGGCATTATTTACATTTATTTATTTATTTATTTATTTATAAAATATTTTACCAGGAAGGATACATTGAGATTTCTCTCGTTTTCAAGTATGTCCTGGGATACACAAAATTCGTTAGAATAAGCATTTGATAAATATGAGATCATGGAGATGGCAAATTGATTGGAATGGATTAAAATGTAAAACTGAGGTGAACTATGTCATTTGTGTAGATTGGAATCCAGGCCAATATCATTTTTTTGCCAATTTATTTACCAGCACATTTCTCCAAGATAAAACTGAGTTTCCCCTTTCATTGTAGTCTGAATAACAGAGAGAGAGGTGAAGTCACTAAGCAATGGAGACCAGCAGCTGCATGGGACTGTGTGAATTTTGTTGCAGCTTTGAACTGTTGCTAATGCTATGACAATGACGTTGCATTTATCCTTTGAAATGTGAGATACACTATGTAATTTTATAATACAAGAATTGATATGTACCATGTGCTAGTCTCTTCTTTGCAATTTCACATAGAGTTTAATATGAAACTAACCATCAGTGGGGAATATTTTCTGTTTAAAAACAGTTTTCTCAACTTTCTTGCTGTTTTTAACCCTTTCGTGACCGGGTTATAAAGTCTACATCGGAACAATCTTCCGATGTAGACAAATTGAAATCACGCGATCGTGCAAACGATCACGAGATTTCAATTATGGAATCGGGTCTGGGGGGTGTCCCTATGACGCTAGGAACCCACCGCGATCAAATCCTGCAAGCGCAGTAGGCTTCAGGACAGCTGTTGGCTATGACGTTGTATTCCCTCATAACGGCTTTAAAGCCCAGCGCCATTGTGACGGAATACAACGGCATAACGGCGGGAAAAGGTTAGAAAGAGCCTTCAAACTTTTACAATAATCTTGTGTTTGAATTTGTTAAGTTGCCCAACACAAGTCATTAACACTGGAACATCTGGATGTTCTATGCTTGTATTGGTCAAACATGTCAATTTCTGTAAATAACAGTTATTTTGTAGATCAACATGGAAGCAAAAATGTAGCAGTCAATGGAAAAGGAGAACATTATCCAGAATTGATAAAATTGTTGATATTGATTGACTTGGTTGCCAAACAGTTTAAAAGGACATTGTACACTACATTTTTCTTTGCATAAATGTTTTGTAGATGATCCATTCATATAACCCATCTGGGGGTGTTTTTGTAACAATGTATAGTTTTGCTTATTTTTAAATAACATTGTGCTGATTTTCAGACTCCTAACCAAGCCTCAAAGTTTTAGATGTATACTGATGTATACAGACTTCAGATTGCTTCTGTTTGTATAATGGGTCTTTTCATATGTAGGTGAGGGGGGTCTGCTCTAAGCCCCAACCTCATTAACAGTGCTAAATTGGGAGCTTCTAAGTACATTTTTAAAAGGTTTTATACTGGATTTTTGGATCAGTATCTGTGCATATTCTTTTTTATAGCAGTGTCTATTTCATGCATTTAAATGAAAATTGAAGTATACTGTCCCTTTAAATTCTCTGTGTGCTCTGTACATGTACTGACTGTATTTGATTAGTTTGGAAAGCTGAATACAGAAGCTGTGACCTGTTTGTATTTGATTACAGTAATATGCTTCCTCTTGACTCACAACTAATTTATGTTTGACAGTAATTTGTTTTTATCTCCAGAGACGCACTTCTGCAATAGGTGCACAGCTTGCCCCTTCTTTGCCAACCTATTCGTGGGTTGGTGGGAGCTGCTGGAATGTTTGTGGACATCATGAATGGTGGTACCCAACAATTTTTTTCCATGAGTCAGAATTTACTTCTGTTGTCAAATTTGTTTTGTTCCCATGGTTTTCTTTGTTGAAGAGATACCTAGGTAGGTGTCTGTAACAAAACATGGCAGGAAATAGTGCTGCCATGTAGTGCTCTGGCTAATGTATAACATTCTTACAAAATTGGTGCCATTTTGTGCTCCAGACACGTGCACGCTCCTGAGCTTATGTCACTGGTTTTAAAAATAAGAAACCAAGAGAACAAAGAAAAATGTAAAATAGAAGTAAATGTGAAAGTTGTTTAAAATTGCCTGCTCTATCTGTATCATTTTATAGATTCTACTGCACATGCATATACATCTGTAATTATTATAGTCACCTGCTAGGGTTACAAGGACAGTGTACAGTAAAATTGGTGTGCCCTTAATGTGTTTCCGATTATTTGCTTTACCAGCAACAAAGTAAAAATTGTATGGGAAAGTGTTTCTTTAGACTTATTTTTGTAATTGAAATAGTTGTTTCTGCTACTTTAAACCACAACCCAAATAAAATGGGCTGAGCTAGTAGGGAGAGCATACCTCATTATTTTATCCAACTATGGACCAGATTACAAGTGGAGTGCAAATTAACGCTCCTGCTTGAGCGTTAATTTCGCTAGAAGTAAGCTTTTTGCCTGCGTCGGGTTGCGCTCGTATTATGAGTTAAAAGTAAACTGTTTTCACTAACCCGACAAGTGCAAAAAGCCGAACTTATTCCCCCATAAAGGTCAATAGAGAAAAAAAAGTGGAAAAAAATAAAACAACACCCCACTCTCGTGCAAACCCAATCACATATTCTCATGTGCGCTAACCCGACATGAGAATATGAATATTTCACATTCAAAGTTCTTCACGTAACAGAATTTGTTCAATTTACATATTCTGCTACGTGAATGTGATTGTAACTTGAATGTATTAGAGCAATGGTTGCTGCCCATTGAGAACCAAAATCAGTCTGATCATTCAATTATTCCTAATTAGAACTATGTTTTGAGTGGCTTACTTTTTATTTTGCATGATTTTTAATGATTTTCAATAAAGGATTGTGTTTAATATTTTTATAAAGATGCCTTGTGGACATTTATTATTTTTTGTGTGCCATTTAAGACACTGTTTACTGTAAAACTTGTTATATCAGCTGCATAGTTACTCCTTTAGCTATATTCTTGTATATGAAAAAGCTGTCTCTGCTAACTGAAACCCCAGCTCAATGAAATTGGCTGAGCTTGTGGGAAAGCAACCCTCATTAGCTTATATTTTGATATTTATACAAAATCCTCCTTATATTATCTCTCTATACAAAGTGAGACCGATAATTAGGGAGGACAATGGAAAATTAACATTTTAGTGTCACTCTGCCAACCACCCCTGGGAACGATTACTTAAATCTGTAGGACTCTCACAATATACATGTAAAAATGTCCGGCTTGGTTAGGAGTCTGAAAATCAGCACAATGTTATTATAAAACAAGCAAAACTATACATTTTTACCATTCCCATATGGGCTATATAAATGGATCATCTACAAAACAATTATGCAAAGAAAAATCTAGTCTACCATGTCCCTTTAATGAAATGACTGTGTATGTTGAAATGTTAACTGAACATGTATGACATGAGACACAAAAATATGCCATGCTTCAGGGTTTAAATGGATTTCCAGCAGAGTATAGGTGTTGAAACTTATTTTAAAGAAATGCTATGGAAAAAAATGTTTTCTGAAAGTTTGGGATACAGTTTGTAAAGTGTTTTCATGATAACTGTGACGGATACCCCCGGCTACCCCGACTGGGTAGCTCTGCCAAACGGGTCCTGCTTCCTTCCTGCCGACTGCAGCTATGTAGCTGGAAAGTGACCACAGCCTGTAGCCACCCCTGATGCCTGACAGCACCAGTACTCAGGGTCCCACCCTGTGGCAGACTCCAGCTACCCAGGCTGGATAGCTCTGCCTGAGGATCCTTTCTCTGCCTGGAACAGGCTGCTATGTAGCCCAGGAAAGTGATTTTAGCTGGAACCAACCCAAATAACTAGACACACTAGCATTCAAGTTAGACAGGAACTGATTTTATTGAAAACATGCACTCCTTTTATACAGACAGCTCATCTTGATAAGACCCTGGACAATCCCACTATTTTCCCACCATTCCCGCCCCTCCAGACAGCCCGGCACCCCCATAGGAGCCACAGTCCCACATAATCCCAATACATATGGGTGGCGGTTTCGGGATGATCCAGGGTGTCATTTTAAAGCTCTCGGTCCCCAGATTTTACAGTCCAAAAATCAGCATGACTCGTTACTGGGGACCGGAGTTACAGTCCGTTGAAGTAATGGGGTTAGAGGTGTCCAAAACCCCCGGTTCCCAAAGGAGCTCAACTCCAGCAATTCCACCACCCCTTGTACTCCCCAGGGGCTACTAATCCCAAAAAGAGCGGAGCTCAGGAGCACATGGTTGCTGGAGCGACCTGGGTTAAAGTTAGTGGATGTTCTGCTGTCCTGGGGCTGACCGGGAGTTCCAGGAGCCTGGCCAGCCTGAGAGGGGTTGGGCGGGTGTCCGTTGTGAGGTGGCCGACCGGGAGTTCCAGGAGCCCGGCCAGCCTAGGAGGGTTTTCCTGGTCATAAACCAACTCTTCTCTGAACACAAAAGGAAGCCAAAACAAAGCAAACAAACAGCTTCCAGAGATGGTGGTTGCTCTGAGGAGCCCAAAACAACTGAGAAACAACAGGGGTGAGGTTGTAGGGGGGTGGGGATTTAACCATTGCAGCCCAGTATCCGTGACAATAACTATTTCAAAAGTTCATGTAGACAAAAGTATTCAGATACATTTTTTAAGTTAACCAGTGATAGGCACGGACCAAGGCTGTGGCGGACATTTTCCAAAGTACAGACCTTAGTGAAGCACACAAAGGTACATTTCAAATTAAAAACATCAAAAAACACTCTTTAACGAGAGGGAAGTGGATGCATGGTGGAATAGCCATCTAGCAGACAGTGAAGGAGTTTAAACATGCATGAGATAGGCATAAGGCTATGCTAGATATAAGATAAGGCCAGAAACTAATAAAAGTATTCAGAAAATTAGGCAGACTAGATGGGCCGAATGATTCTTATCTGCCGATGCATTCTATGTTTCTATAAGTCAGTAGAGCGGCACTTTGCTGTCAAATGGGCCGCACGTTGGACACCTGTGGTCTAGTTCCACAAGTACAAATTAGTTATCTGATTGAACAAGCTTAAAATAACATTTATATAAAGACTGCTTGTGGTAAACTGATAACTGGTATATAATGTTTTCAAAATTCTTACTTTTTTTAAAAAATGTTGGTTGTATTGAGTCTGCAACTCCTGACCAAACCCACTCGCCTTGATGTTAATCACGTGATCATCATGGTTGGTTACTTGGTTAGGTAAGGTTTGTCAGAGTAAGCAGCGGCCTTCTACTCAGACACCAGCACCACGCTGCCCCACAGATCAATGAATCTGGACGGGTCACGACTCATGGGTGGTTGACACAGGCTGCACTGCAGGCAGCTTGCTTCTTCCCCCTCTCTCACTCACGTTCCCGCTACTGAGTGGCGTCAAGGAGGAGTCAGGACCAGCATTCATCTGTCCTACTCCTCCCTGTCGCAAAACAGGTGGCAGACACTGCAGGACCAGCCATGGACACCAGTGTCTGTGTACAGACACCTTGCCTAACCCTGGAATGGACTGAGACGTCTTTGAATGTGAAAATGGCTCCACATTAAACCTAAAAGCTTATCAACAAGATTAGAATATATCACTGCATTTCTATAATCTTTTTTCTAAACACTTTTATATAACAATCCAAAGTACAAACCCTAAAAAGTGAATGAAATTTGCAGTTGAGCACCAAACTGAAAGTTATCTGTTTCACTGTATTCATTAGAAATTAAAGAGAATCATACATAAGATTATTTATTTATATAATTTCCTAAGCAACTTTATATTTTTATCACATAATTTTACTTCACTCACACTTTAGTGAATCTGGATAACTAAAAATATTTTTTGATTTTTTTTTAGACATTCATTTTGTAGTGTCAGGTCTGTGACATTGTGTTGCTGTTTATTAAATTAAAGGGACATTTTACTCAAAAATGTACTCCCCTTTAATTTGTTCCCAATGATCCATTTTCCCTGCTGGAGTGTATTAAATTGTTTACAAGTATTTCCTTTACCCTTATATTGGCATTTGAAATAGTTGATTTAGCCTGTGGTATCCCCACCCATGCTGAAAATTTCTGGCCTTAGGTCCAAGCTATAGATAAGCTGTGTAAACACAGCCATCAGAAGAAAGTACACTCCCAGTGAGGTATAGAAAAGATAAGGTAATTACATTGATCTCTCCAACTATTGGTCTTTGGTTTACAGATAGATATAGATAGATAAAGAAGCATGTATGTGTACACAATGTGATAAAGTAATGAGATCTGATTATACTTACAAGCTCAACCTATTTTATTAGGTTGTGGCTTCAAAACACGAAACCAGCGATTTCATATACACAAATAAACCATAAAAAGAAAATTCTCATACAGTTTATACTCTGCAGCTGGTAAAAAATGTAATTGGAAACACATTAAGGGAAAACAATTGTACAGAATACTGTCCCTTTAACTTTAACCACTTGCCGCTATTAGGAGGTTCAATGCCGTCCTAAAAGCACTGGGCTTAAATGCCTATGGGACGGCATGGGATGTCCTACCTTTTGCGGCATACTACTCCATTATAAAACCAAGCGGCGGTTGCCCCGACTGGGGGGGGGGGGGGTGCCTTTAAACATAGGCAGTTCCCTAGGAGTCAATCAGCACATCATGTGATCATGCGACAATCATGTGCATCATTTTCCTGTTTTCGTTTACAGTTGTAACTTGGATGGATCGGTCCGTCCTGAAGGGGTTAAACTAGTATCTTAGTTCCATACAAATACGTGTTACTTTTTTTTATTTTTTTTTATTATTTGTTTTGATGTTGCTTTAGGCCTGTCCAGCAATAGCCAATCACGCCTTCCTGTTAGTTTTAAACGTCTTCATCATACTTAAAGGGATGTTAAACCTTAAATAAGTTTTAGTTTCACAATGGCTGTGCTGAACATAGCTATGTTAAAGGGACTTTAAACCCTGTGAGATAGTTACTTTATCGTCTCATTTATAACTGTTACTAACTGGCCAGGATACGAGACAAGAAGAGCAGGCTTTAAATCTAAGATAACTAAATTACAACATGGCAGCACCTACTACTTTATATACACATATTAACACATAGATATATATGTATATAAGCATATATATACAGTATATATTTATAGCGAACACACAGTCCCCATAGACCACAATGTAAAGGCACTTTTCAGTGCCGTTTTTTTTTTCTAACACCCCAAACCCACAACTTTTAACCCCTTAAAAAAATGCTAATATTTTTTATTTTCTAAAAAGGCACTACAAACCAGTTGACTGGTTACTCATCGTGCGCCCATAAACGGGCGCACTTGCCCATTTACGGGCACACAATAAATTAGCGCTCAACTTGTAATCTAGCCCAATATCTTATGCCATTTAAGCAATATTTACCTGTTGTAATACAGATTATAAATATCATTTTTATTACTTTTGTATATATAGAACCATCAAAGAGATAATGCAGTACTGTAATCAGAAAGGTAACAGTTGTTTTAATTAAAGATAGATTAGCATTTGCATTTTAGATCACAAAAAAACAAACAAATCCAAGATGCAGGCAGAGAAGATTGTAACTCACTGGCAAGGAAAAAATATTATTTTTAATCATTTTATTTAAAAAAAATATTGAGTCTGGATTTTGGAATTCTGGATTTGGGGATTTGCACCTGTACAAATATTTTAATATGTTTAAATAGCTCTCTGTCATATACATGGTATGATATAGGGTTTGGGGCTTGTGTTTTGCTTTTTTTATGTCCCTATAAATGATCACTTCTGCCTTCTGAACTCATAGCTCATCTGTACAATGAAGTCGCCTTGTGTTTGACTTGTGACTCTATTGGCATTATGAAAGACAGCTGTTTAGTAAATATGGCCCATAACCTCATTCAAATCCTGTTATCATGAGCAGAGCATTGCTGGAAGCTGAGCACTAATTATCTGAAGCTCCACGTCTGCATAACACAGCAGGAATTAATAATCAAGTTAAGGATGGAAGCTGAACATGGTAAACAAAATGGCCAGAACTAAATAATTGGATAGTGTTTAAAGGGACAGTAAACATAAAGAAATATATTTCTTGAATACAAATGAGGGACAGTTAAAATGATGATGTACTGTACAATTTTCTCCCCTTTAAAGGACTATTTAATACAGTAGAATTGCATAATCAAGGGCATATTAAAAGGGCAATGCTATAGCACTTACTCTCAATTTTAAATGAGCAGTAGATTCATATACAAATACACTGTGAACTCTTGCACATGCTCACTAGGACATGGTGCCTCAGAAAGTGTGCATATAAAAAGACACAATTTGATTATGGAAGTAAATTGGAAAGTTACTCAAAAGTGCATGCACTATCTGAATTATGACAGTTATTTTTTTTACTTTAGTGTCCCTGTGTTCCCAATGATCCATTTTATGTGAGGGTGTTTACAAATAGCAACTTTATCTTGATTTTGTCATTTGAAATAGCTGTTTTTGCCTGTTGAAAGCACCACCCATACTAAATGTCAAACAGTACTACTGGCTATAGAAAAGCAAACGCCTAGATTTTTTTTTTTTCAGCGCTCCCTTAAGTCAACGCTGGTATTATGAGTTTTCTGAATGGCTGCGTTAGCCTCAGAAAAGTGAGCATTGAGCCAAATTTAGCACCACTTCAACCCTCAATACCAGCGTTGCTTACGGTAGCGGTAAGGTGGAAAAACGTGCTTGTGCACGGTATCCCCATAGGATACAATGGGGCTGAGCTGGCTGAAAAAAAACCTAACACCTGCAAAAAAGCAGTGTTCAGCTCCTAACGCAGCCCCATTGTTTCCTATGGGGAAACACTTTCTAAGTCTACACCTAACACCCTAACATGAACCCCGAGTCTAAACACCCCTAATCTTACACTTATTAACCACTAATCTGCCGCCCCCGCTATCGCTGACACCTGCATTTTATTATTAACCCCTAATCTGCCGCTCCGGACACCGCCGCCACCTACATTATCCCTATGAACCCCTAATCTGCTGTCCCTAACATCGCCGACACCTACATTATATGTTTTAACCCCTAATCTGTCCCCTCCAACGTCGCTGCCACCTACCTACACTTATTAACCCCTAATCTGGTGACCGGACATCGCCGCCACTATAATAAATGTATTAACCCCTAAACCACCACACTCCCGCCTCGCAAACCCTATAATAAATTTTATTAACCCCTTTTCTGCCCTCCCTAACATCGCCGCCACCTACCTACAATTATTAACCCCTAATCTCAATATAATTTAAATAAAACAAACTAAAATTACTATCATTAAATAAATTAATCCTATTTACAACTAAATACTTACCTATAAAATAAACCCTAATATAGCTACAATATAACTAATAGTTACATTGTAGCTATTTTAGGATTTATTTTTATTTTACAGGCAACTTTGTATTTATTTTAACTAGGTACAATAGCTATTAAATAATTAATAACTATTTAATAGCTACCTAGTTAAAATAATTAAAAATTACCTGTAAAATAAATCCTAACCTAAGTTACAAATACACCTAACACCATCATTAAATAAATTAAATAAATTAATTACAATTATCTAAACTAAAATACAATTAAATAAACTAAACTATAGTACCAAAAACCCCCCACTAAATTACAGAAAATAAAAAAAAGAAGTTTAAACTAATTACACCTAATCTAAGCCCCTTGATAAAATAAAAAAGCCCCCCAAAATAATAAAATTCCCTACCCTATCCTAAATTACAAAGTAATCAGCTCTTTTACCAGCCCTTAAAAGGGCTTTTTGCGGGGCATTGCCCCAAAGTAATCAGCTCTTTTACCTGTAAATAAAAATACAATACCCCCCCCAACATTACAACCCACCACCCACATACCCCTACTCTAAAACCCACCCAAACTCCCTTAAAAAAACCTAACACTAACCCCCTGAAGATCTCCGTACCTTGAGTTGTCTTCATCCAGCCGAACCGAATTCTTCATCCAAGCGGGGCAGAAGAGGTCCTCCATCCAGTTGAAGTCTTCATCCAAGCGGGGCAGAAGAGGTCTTCCATCCGATTGAAGTCTTCATCCAAGCAGCATCTTCTATCTTCATCCAGCATCCTGAAGACCTCCAACGCGGAACATCCATCCTGGCCGAAGACTTCCCGACAAATGACGGTTCCTTTAAATGACGTCATCCAAGATGGCGTCCCTCGAATTCCAATTGGCTGATAGGATTCTATCAGCCAATCAGAATTAAGGTAGGAAAAATCTGATTGGCTGATTCAATCAGCCAATCAGATAAAGTTCAATCCGATTGGCTGATCCAATCAGCCAATCCGATTGACCTCGCATTCTATTGGCTGATCGGAACAGCTATTCAAATCAGCCAATAGAATTACAGTAGCTCTTATTCTATTGGCTATTCAAATCAGCCAATAGAATTAGAGTAGCTCTCATCCGATTGGCTGATTTGAATTTGAAGGCTCAAATCAGTCAATAGGAATTCAAGGGACGCCATTTTTAATCACATACCTTGAATTCCTATTCAGTGTGTGGCGGAGATCGTATGAAGAGGATCCTCCACGCTCCATGGCTCCGTGGTCTTCAGTTCCAGCGTCGCCGATCTTCAGTTCCAGCATCGCCGGTCTTCAGTTCCAGAGTGGACGGTCTTCAGCTCCATGGTCATCGGTCTTCAACTCCTCTGCTCCGCGCTGGCTGGTTCCTGGAAGAAGAAGAGGTCGCCGCCATGAAGAAGACTTCACCGCCTGGAACAGGACCTTCTCCGCCGGTCTTCAGGACAGCTAAGGAGCACTTGGGTGTTAGACTTAGGTTTTTTTAAGGGGGGATTGGGTGGGTTTTAGAGTAGGGGTGTGTGGGTGGTGGGTTGTAATGGGGGGTTGTTCTTTTTTTTACAGGTAAAAGAGCTGATTACTTTGGGGCAATGCCCCGCAAAAGGCCCTTTTAAGGGCTGGTAATAGAGCTGATTACTTATGTAATTTTGATTAGGGAAGGGAAATTTTATTATTTTGGGGGGCTTTTTTATTTTATTAGGGGGCTTAGATTAGGTGTAATTAGCTTAATATTCTTGTAATCTTTTTTTTATTTTTTGTAATTTAGTGTTTGTTTGTTTTTGTAATATAGTTTAGTGTATTTAATTGTATTTTAGGTGAGATAATTGTAGTTTATTTCATTCATTTATTGATAGTGTAGGTGTATTTGTAACTTAGGTTAGGATTTATTTTACAGCTAGTTTTGTAATTATTTTAACTAGGTAGCTATTAAATAGTTATTAACTATTTAATATCTATTGTACCTAGTTAAAATAAATACAAAGTTACCTGTAAAATAAATATAAACCCTAAAATAGCTACAATGTAATTATTAATTATATTGTAGCTATCTTAGGGTTTATTTTATAGGTAAGTATTTAGTTTTAAATAGGAATAATTTAGTTAATAATATTAATATTATTTAGATTTATTTAAATAATAATTAAGTTAGGGGGTGTTAGGGTTAGACTTAGGTTTAGGGGGAAATATAGTTAATATAGGTGGCGGCGGTGTAGGGGGCTCAGATTAGGGGTTAATAGAGTTAATATAGGTGGCGGCGGTGTAGGGGGATCAGATTAGGGTTAATAGAGTTAATATAGGTGGCGGCAATGTAGGGGGATCAGATTAGAGGTTAATATATTTAAAATAGGTGGCGGCGGGGTAGGGGGCTCAGATTAGGGGTTAATATAGTTATTATAGGTGGCGGCGGTGTAGGGGGCTCAGATTAGGGGTTAATAAATTTAATATAGGTGGCGGCGGGGTAGGGGGCTCAGATTAGGGGTTAATATAGTTATAG
The DNA here is from genome assembly GCF_027579735.1 of Bombina bombina. Lineage (NCBI taxonomy): Eukaryota > Metazoa > Chordata > Amphibia > Anura > Bombinatoridae > Bombina > Bombina bombina. Next base: position 54,455,379 of record NC_069507.1, on the reverse strand, counting down.
GTGGCGGCGGTGTAGGGGGCTCAGATTAGGGGTTAATAAATTTAATATAGGTGGCGGCGGGGTAGGAGGCTCAGATTAGGGGTTAATATAGTTATTATAGGTGGCGGCGGTGTAATGGGGTCAGATTAGGGTTAGACTTAGGTTTAGGGGGTAATATAGTTAATATAGGTGGCAGCGGTGTAGGGGGCTCAGATTAGGGGTTAATAAATGTAATATAGGTGGCGGCGGGGTAGGGGGCTCAGATTAGGGGTTAATATAGTTATAGGTGGCGGCGGTGTAGGGGGCTCAGATTAGGGGTTAATAAATTTAATATAGGTGGCGGCGGGGTAGGGGGCTCAGATTAGGGGTTAATATAGTTATTATAGGTGGCGACGGTGTAAGGGGCTCAGATTAGGGCGTAATACATATAATATAGGTGGCTGCGGGGTCCGGGAGCGGCGGTTTAGGGGTTAAACACTTTATTAGGGATTGCGGTGGGGGATTGCGGTTGACAGGTAGATAGACTATGACTAGGTGTTAGGTTTTATTTTGCAGGCAGTTTAGGGAGTTACAGGGCTCCAATACTCAGCATAAGGCTTACTACGCCTGCATTTTGTGGCGAGGTGAAAATGGAGTAAGATTTCTCCATTTTCACCACGTAAGTCCTTACACTGTATATTGGATACCAAACTGCGCGGGTTTGGTATATCACTCTATGGGCCAAAAAACTAAGGGTGAAATATACAAGCGTAACTTCTAGGTTACGCCGTATATGTGATACCAAACCCGCGCAATATTTGGCGTCGCCGGCTTCTGCGGCGACGCTGCATATCGGATCGGGATCTTGCTATTTAGCACTGCAGATCCAGTGAGCTTTAGATAATTGTTTTAAAAGTCTGATATTACAAATGTCTATGAGCTGACACAGAAACCAGAACTGATTTGAATAAGAAAACAAAATATAGAAATAAATAAAAGGTTTAAACTTTAGACAGGTTATAGTTGCTTTTAAAGAATATAGCTGCTGGAATATGGCACTATGACCTTGTACAGTGATGTGATGGACGGGATAAGCCAGTGTCCAGAGCCAATGACCTTTCAATACCAGGCCATGAAGAAATTTGCTCTCTCACTTTCTTTTTTTCCCACCCACTCACTCTATTTTTAATTCCTGCTCTAAGAATAGACCTTTTTAAACAGCACCTGTTTCTATGCATAATCTGCATGGAAAGTTGCGGTGGGCGGAGACTCATATCTTTTGTACTTTCATTGGCTGATAGCCAGACACCTGCCCTGTAGCTCCAGGCTTTTTAAGATGAACAGAGAAGTTTAACCCAATCAATGCTGGTTGTATCTTACAATAATACATTACCCTTTTGGAATATGCAAAAGAGTTTATTCAATCTTTGGAGCACATTAACAATATATGCTGTGCACTTTCTTTCACTAAAACATCACTTTATTCAGTTAGTCAATTAATTTAATGTCTACAGTGTTTTACTGCTTTAAATAATACATCCCTAATCTCCTATTATCAAGCATGTCCCCAAAATGTGAAATAGGCTTTCACACCACTACAATATGTTCTCAGAACTATAGGGATTATTTGGCAGGGTCTTAAAATGACAAGGAAGTTAAAATTTCATGATTCAGTACAATAAAAAAAATCATTCCAATTTACCTCTGTTATCAAATTGACCTCTTTCTTGGTATCATACTGAGGTAGGCTTAGGAGTGGTCACGTGTCTTCTTGAGCATTATATATATAACATTGATACAAACTTTGTTGCAAACACTGCTTCCATATAGGGCTTTAGTCACATGCACACTCCTACTTCAGTATGCTCCCATGTAATAAATTAATAATATAAAAATAATATAATAATAAATATGACTTTTACTGCTGCTAGTTATTCATTTATTTGAACTTGCCTCATTTAGCCTAATTTCATTTCTGTTTCTAAAACATAAAAATGTTGTGCACATTGCTTGAATGCTGAGTTATGAAATTGCTGTCTTTTTGTTTTCTTTCCTTGGGAGATAAATAAGGTGCTTTGTGTAAGATTGCTCATCTCTGTGTGAGAATCAAGCTCCCACGGTTAAGGTTAAAACCATCATTAGTCATAAGATCTGGATACAGACTGACTGAATCTTTCGCAAGTGCATCAGCAGAGTCAGACCAAAATATCCATACTCAGTAGGGAGGGGCTGATTCCACACTATAGAGCCAGGGAGTACAGATAGGGTCATAGGTCCAGAATGTCAAGACAGCCAGAATGATCATGGCAGGTTCATGTTCCAAAGACAAATAAAAGATGAGTTCAAAAGCTGATAAGGTCACAAAAATAAACACATGTTCCTTGGCATCAAATCCAATTTCAGAGAAATCTGCTCTTGCAAAACATGTGAAGACTGAATTTTAGTTAGTGGAAAAGGCCAAACTATTAGTAAATATTCTTCATCCAGTATTTCCAAGCAGTAAACCTCTTAAAGGTATATGAAGACCATTTTTTATTTTTATTTTGCTGCATCTAAAAGTGAGTGACTTAAAAGGACATTCCACTCAAAATTGTATTGTTTCCAACCCCATAGGAGTAAAAAGGAGTCTTTTGTGTTCGTTGGACTGAGCTAGGGGACAGTCTTGGGGCATGACAGTTAAGGGTGATTTGGCAGTTAGGGTGTAGCTAGGTGCAACCATATATACTGGGGTGCTTTTGCATCTCCCATTTACCCCCCATAGAACTGTCACTGGTTAGTACCTATGAGCTCAGGATTTTGAGGCTGGGGGTGGAGTCAGGGTGGCCTATTTAGTAATCAGGGTTTAGTGTGGTAGAACCAAGCCAGGTTGGCATGGCTGAAATATATATCTAAGATTGTTTATAAGTCCAAGTCTGGTTTCCTCATCACTATTTAGGGACACTTTCCCCAGGGTCATAATAAACATATACAGTATATAGAAGGAAAAGCACTTAACCAGGAACAACCAATAGCTTAGTAGCTTGTTCTTAAGCAGGTTACAATCTGTGAGCAGCCTCTTTTAGCCCAATTGCCCTTTCAGAGGGGAGAACATTCCTGAACCATATACATTTGATCCTACCTAAAAAGGGTAGTTCAGCCCCAAAATACCAGGCAATTCTCCTCTGAACAAGGAAAATGGCGACTCTAGACAATCGTTTTAGCCTTCCGTGGGTCTCATCAGTGCAGGCATATCCCTCTAGGCACATTGGGCAGGGAATCCACATCTGGTTTTCCCCATAATCCTTAGACCCTTCAACATGTGATGTAATCACTTAAGACATGAAATTTACCATTTTATTTGTTGTTAATCCTGGTCATTTAGTTATTGGATTTCAAAATCATGAGATTAACCAGATAAATAACTATGTCATGTTCTTTTAGGAAGTAATGATTTCATGTTGGTGGGGTATTAACAGCAACAGCATTTTGTAATTGTGATCACAATAAAAACTTTATTAGAATATCAGCCAACATTCAGAAATGGTATCTTCCATAAACAAGTGCACAATTGTGATCAACCTCAAACTAATGTAAGCAATGCAAAAATTGTGAATGTTTAACAAACGAGAGTATGTTATCTTTACATATTAGAATGTCCCTTTAATTGGCAAGGGAAAAATGCACAATCCAAGCTTGAAGGGAAATCTCTAACATAAATAATTATCACAACAGAGGCACAGGACCAATAGTATGTTACTCTTCACTTTGTTGTATTCTGAGGCTTTTTAATGGAAATATTTCTTTTGAAAATGATGATGAGCTCTGACACATAAACAGGGTCATTTAGATCTATGGTTTGGTCCAGGTTTCTAAAGATATTGGTAGGTTCCAAAAACAATATGTAGGGTTATTCTCCAAGGTCACTGCAGAAGACGAAAGAAATGAAAACAGAACTAGTCAAGGTCACAATGGTAAGTAATAAAATAAATTATTCTCAGTAGCGCACAACCAGTATCAGAATATTACACTTCAGCAAGGCTATGGCTAAATGTTGAAAGATCAGCAAAAGGGCTTCTTAAAGGGACAGTAAAGTCATAATTAAATATTCATGATTTAGACAGAGCATACAATTGTAAACAACTTTCCAATTTACTTTTATTATATAATTAGCTTCCTTCTCTTGTTGTCCTTTGCTAAAAGGTTTATCTAGGTAAGTTTAGGAGCAGCAAACAACCTAGGTTCTAGCTGCTGATTGGTGGCTGCATATATATATATATATATCGACTGTCATTGGCTCACCCATGTGTTCAGTTAGAAATTAGTACTGCATTGCTGCTCCTTCAACAAATGATACCAAGAGTATGAAGCATATTTGATAATAGAAGCAAATTGGAAAGTTGTTTAAAAGTGTATGTTCTATCTAAATAATGAGAATTGTTTTGGGTTTCATGTCCTTTTAATATACAGTATTTGCAATATACAAAGAAATAAGTAAGCATTTCTAAGTCAGCCATGTTTGCACAAAATAGACCATACTTGATCAGCTATTTCCTAACTATATCAACATAAAGCTCTGTTGCACACGTAGCCTGAATAGTAAAACATAAATTATTATGTTTGTGATTTTATATGCTGTATATACGCACACACACATCAGGCTCACCTTTTAGACACACAGAGAGGGGCACCAGTCATGGGCGTTGCATTGTCATCAGGGGTGAGGGTATGAGAGTTTGCACATACATATATATTTAAACATCTTGTAGTAGTAATATTAATTATTTGAAGGGAAGTAGGTTCAGGAGTAATTTGCAGTTCTACTTCACAGAAGAACAAGGCTGTCATACAAATTAATTAAGCTTATACTTTATAAGAAGGGTCAAAATGTATGTTTGTATATTCAAATATAGATTTATAAACATGCACACACACGTATGAATATATGCATGTATCCTGGAATCTTCAAGGGGTCACATATTAAAATATATATAAATTTACTCACACATATGCTGTATATATATATATATATATATACAGAGTATATATTTATATATATATATTCACCAAGGAAAAGCGCTATACCAAGAGCAAACAATAGCTAGTTTTCTAATATATCATCATCACCAGGAAACAAACTCTTTTTCCCCAATTGTACTTTCACAGGAAGAATATCAATCTGATCCTGCCTTTACATGTAAGCTCAGCCCCAAAACACCAAGCAATCCTCCTCTAAAATAAGAACATAGCAACCCTAGAAGATTATTTCGCCCTTCTTCAGGACTCATCAAAGAGGTGCAGCCATACTCCTCTAGGCACATTGGGCAGGGAGTCCACGTCTGGTTTCCCCCATGCCAATTAAGAAGATCCCAATAGTCATATTATACATATTAAAGGGACACCGACCCCAAATTTTTTTCTTTCATGATTCAGATAGAGTATGTAATTTTAAGCAGCTTTCTAATTTACTCTTATTATTATTATTTTTTCTTTGTTCTCTTGCTATCTCTATTTGAAAAAGAAGGCATCTAAGCTAAGGAGCCAGACGATTTTTGGTTCAGAACCTAGACAGCACTTGTTTATTGGAGGGTGAATGTATCCACCAATCAGCAATAACAACCCAGGTTGTTCACCAAAAATGGGCCGACATCTAAACTTACATTCTTGCTTTTCAAATAAAGATACCAAGAGAATGAAGAACCACGAAAGAAAAAATTTGGGTTCAGTGTCCCTTTAACAAGAAGTAGAAGCTCTCAACCCAGATTGAACAATAGCTCAATAGCTTGTTCTCTAGTAAATTGCCACCAGGGAACAATCTATATTTGCCCAATTGTGCTTTCACAGAGGAGAACTTTCCTGACGTATATCAGTCTGATGCTGCCTATGCAGGGCAGCCCAGCCTTTAAATACCAGACAATTCTCCTCTGAACGAGGAACATGGCAACCCCAGAAGATCGCTTGGGCATTCTTTGGTTCTTTAAACTTCACCTCTGTGAAAGCACATTTGGGACAAAGGTACTATTCCCAGGTAGAAATTTGCTAGAGAACAAGCTATTGAGCTATTGTTCGTTCCTTGTTCAGCGCTACTTGTTGCTAACATGTGAAATATTACTCTTGGGGTCTCCCTAAGTGCCATGGGGGAAACCAGACATGGACTCCCTACCCAATGTGTTTAGAGGAATATATTTGCACCTCACTGGTAAGGCTCAACTGACTTGTATACATGGACTGACTTGTATACGTGGGATCAGACTGATATACATCAGCACAATTCTCCTCCATTAAAGCACATTTGAGCAGAAAGAGGCTGTTCCTGGGTAGCAGTTTGCCAGAGAACAAGCTGTTGTTTGTTACTGGTTGAGTGCTTCTACTTGTTTTTAATATATATATATATATATATATATATATATATATATATATATATATATATATATATATATATATATAAATATATATGATACACAAAGGAAAAACGAGGACCCAGGAACTTGATGCCAAGTGGTTTTATTGAATACACAGGGTGAGTAGCACTATCACAGGTGTGCAAGGGGTGCTAGATCTGACGCGTTTCGCGCATGCTCACATGCGCTTCATCAGAGATCATATATATATTTTTTTTTTCCCCATGTATAGATTGATTTTTATACCTTTGTAACCTGATAATTTGTATATATAGAGAAAAAGCAAAAATAGTATACACACAGTATTTTTATGTGTGGGTATAAAAAGAGAAAAAGAGTGAGAGGTGTCTGTATGAAATCATCAGAATCATTTTGTTGTATTTAACCCCTTCATGCCAAAGCCAACTGACATCAGAACAAAATTCTGATGTAAACATTTCCATTAAAAATTAAATCACACAATTGGTGATGCAATCACATGATTTCAAGGGTGGGATTGGTTCATGGGGGACTGCCTTTGATGCAAGGTACACCCCTCCAGTAGATTTGTTATCGCGTTCCATGCCGTCATAACGGTGTTAAAGCCCACCGCTATTAGCGGCATTAACGGGTTAATATACCAAACTTCAGTGAACGCACAAAAGGAAACAGTACTATAACACAGAAATTAAATAGTTAAAAAAATATAAAAGCCATATTTTGCAAAAGCGCAGAACCAGGAGGTAACGGTATTTAAAGGGAAATCCTCCTCTCCCATGGGGAATGCTGAATTGTTCCTCACTGTTATCCTTTTGTCAGCAGTTTTCAGATGTTTTCAGTATGTAATAGAGCAACGGGAGGTAGAACGCACAGAGAGTAGTACATTACCTCTTAACAAATTGCTCAGATTTTATTTTCCACAGCACGGAAACTTGCAAAACATTGCACTAGGCATTTGTTTCTAAACAATCTATTTCCTGAGATATAGAGCTCTTTATCTATTGTATACTAATATAATGAAAACACATAAAAAGGGATATAGAGCAAAAATTGAGTTTCCCATATTAAGATAGATTACAAGTGGAGCAGAACCAATAGGCTAGCGCAAGGTGCGTTATTCTTATCTCAACACTGCGCTAAGGATCTCGCATAATGGGCCAGATTTAAGAAAGAAAGACGGACAGGGGTGGGCATCTTCACCCCTGTCTGCCCGAATTCACAGGTAGTGGGCAGCAATACGCTGCCTGCATTTACCATTTCACACAATGGCTAGCGTGCAATGCTGCCCCCTGGTCGTGCCAATCGTAGGCGAGCAAGGGCTGTCAATCTCCCAGGTCAGAAAAGTCCAGAGGGATTGATATATGCCACATAACAGGTGGCAAAGTGGTTTAAGAAGCAACGGTCTGGTGACTGCTGCTTCTTAACTCTCAGGTACAGTTTTGCTTATGCAAAACTGCAGCCAACGGCCCTCCGACCCCTTGATAAATGGGGCTCAATATGTTATTAAAAGTAAATGGCAAAAAATAGGTTTACGAGAGAATCTTAATACAGCTAAAATTTTAGCACACATTATAATTTAAATTGATAGCGCAGGGTGCGCTTTTATTGCTCTTACTGCAAGTAGTGAGTTAAATGCTGTACTCAAGTGCAACACAAAATAGCGCTGGAAAATTTAGTGCTTTTGGAGACCTGAATTAAAATGTTAATGTTTGAAAATACTTGTAAATAGAAAGAGGGTGGTGCTGGGCTGGCACTAGGACCTAGTACATAAGGAAAAAGGGCTGATAACCTGGTTCTACCCCTAACTAATAAACACTGTAATAAAATAAAAGAAGAAGAAAAGGATTGGGGTTATATTAGCACTCTTTCCTAATGAATAGTGATGTAAGTTAAAATATCTAACTTTAATGTTTATGTTTTAAAACAAGGAGGACGTGTCCTCTCAAATTATTAAATGTGAAACCAACCAAATGATGCTTAGAACAAAGTCATGCAATCACCCCCCTGTTTCCTGGCCAATATCAGGAATCGTCAGCTTCAGGTGCCAGGGGTGAGAGACATGAATAATTATTAAAAACAAAATTAGCACAAACGCGTTTCGTCCCTGTCCTGGCTTTTGTCAATGTGAAAATAAACAAGCCGAAGTCTGGGTGCTACCCCTTTAAATACTCTTACATTATAATCGGATTCCCCAATCACCTACTAGTATTTTACAACACTCACCACACGGCCAATCATTGCTGTTTGTATGTATAATGATGGGGCATGTAATAGTCATCCAGGTGCCTATTGGTTCTGATTGTAATCAACGCTGTATGTTCGGCACTATGAAAGTGTAACTACGAATGTCCTTTGAAAACTATCTAATATTATAGTTGTCACCGTCAAATCAGATGCAGTGATTCTTTAATGTGAGATTGTTCACTATATCAGTGATCAATAGGCATTCGGTAGTTGCCAGATGATGGGGGGGTGGATTTACCTCACTCCCTATTGGTCATAACAATCATGAACATAATGTGTAAGGCGTGTCAATGTGAATACAGTTCTCTACCCAGTCCTAACTGATCAAGATGTAAACAAATTCTGTCAGAATGGGCTAGCTCATAGATTGTTATTATATGGGAATTGTTATCATAGGACTCGTAGTGCCATCATGATTAGATGTAAATATGTGGGCATGTCTAAGTCATACAATAGCAAGTAGGTCGGACCGGATAGTGATAAAGGTAAAGTGGGCGGCAATGATATTGGATACTTATAGTCCATAATATTACATGATCGCATGCAAGGTACCTGGTTACAAACAAACAGCCATATATTCTCCTGTCCAACCATAAGCTCATCTATTCACATATACAGGAAAACCATACAGATTAGGATTACACATGTTTACCTATATTTTATGTCCTGTATTAAAATGTATTCAAGAAAAGCACTTGGACTTAGATTATTAAGTATGGTTGATGTATATAGCAATAGTAGGAAATAATATAGTATAAATGTCACAAAGTAGTGGCAAATTGAAACAAACCAATTTTTCACATACCTGACAACCATTGGAACATAATAGTTGTGCCCTATGGATTATAGTTACCTATATTCTAAAGTTATGAATTATGATTTAATAACCTAGGTTAAGCATTAGGCTATAAAAAAGTAACCATGTATGTGATTGGTTCCATGCAAGTGCCATCTTACTTTCTTTAGTGTGTAGTCTTGGTTTAAAGGCCCATACATACAATCATATTAATCCCATTAATAGGTATTCAATGGAGGATCTAATTAATTGGGCCAATAAGATCCATATAAGTACACTCAAGATATTTGCAAGTAAATAAATGTGGTCACTATATGTTATAGAAAGACCCAGTAATTATTTGCTTCATTCGTTCCATGTGGAATGACTGTTTAATCTGAAAATCCAGTTAGTTTCTTTCTGAAGCAAAATTTGTTCACAGCTGCCACCTCTTATTCCAGGTTTAACTTTTTCTACGCCCCAACATCTGAGTGCTCCAGTATTACCCCCATGGTGGTAGAGAAAATGCCTTGCCTCATTTGTTATTTGTTTGCCATTGTCGTGATCTTTTTTGGCATTACAGATATTGCTTAGATGTTCAATCATGCGTTTACCTAGCCTTCTGGTGGTCATGCCCACATAGAAGCAATTGCATGAACATGATATGCAATATTCTATCAACCATGTCTTCTTTCTTGACCATGTGTGGGCATATTTTACAATCCCCACAGGGAATGGAACCCCTATGTAATGGGGGTTTCTTGGCATTTCTATTAAAATGGCTGCTGGTAAAATGATCATTAAGATTAGGGCCTCTTCTGAATGTGAACAAGGGTCTCTCTGGTAAAAATGATCTTAGATGTTCATCCCCCATCAAAATATGCCAGTGTTTATTGACTATATTTGATAATTGTTCACTTTGATGATTATAAGTGGAGATGAATCTAAGTGTATCTGATTTATCACGCTCTTTGGGTTTGAGGAGATCTTTTCTGTCCTTAGCCAGAGCTTTGTTATATGCTTTGGTAAGTGAATTTCTAGAATATCCACGTGATAGTAGTCTCTCTCTTAATTCTAAAGCTGCCTTTTTGAAGGATTCAAATGTGGTACTATTCCTTTTTAATCTCAGATATTCACCATATGGAAGACCTCTAACTGTAGAGGGATTATGGCGGCTTGATGCATATAGGATATTATTGGTTGCGGTGGGCTTCCTATACATATCTGTTTCCAGTTTGCTGTCCACCTTTTTTATAACCAAATCAAAGAATTCCACATGCTCCACATTAGCTGTATGAATTAAAAAAAAAGGCCAAATGGATTAGCATTTAGAATTTTGATGAATTCCTCTAAGGTTTCCACTGGTCCATTCCAAATAAATAGAATATCATCTATGTATCTGGACCAGTGGGATATATGTTGCGTATAGCTCTGTAGTGAGTCATTAAATACTACTATTTCCTCCCACCAGCCCAAATAAATATTGGCATAGGTGGGGGCACAAGAGGTGCCCATGGCAGTGCCACATATTTGTAAGAAAAACTTATCGTCAAATACAAAATAATTATGGGTCAATACATATTTAAGCAGTTTTATGATGAAATCTTTAGTTTCTTGGCTCATTTCCTGGTTTTTCTTCAGATAATGTGCTACTGCCTTGCATCCCCATTCTGTTTGTATACTTGTATACAGCGATTCAACGTCGAAAGTAACAAGTGAAGAATTCGACCTTATGTTAATATTTTGTATCTTGTTTAATATGTTCATGGTATCTCTTGTGCGTGAGGGAAGAGCTTCAACTATACAGTGAATATAAAAAGTCTACACACCCCTGTTAAAATGTCAGGTTTCTGTGATGTAAAAAAAATGAGACAAAGATAAATCATTCCAGAAATTTTTCCACCTTTAACGTGACCTATAAACTACACAACTCAATTGAAAAACAAACTGAAATCTTTAAGGTGGAGGGAAGTAAACAAAAAAAAAACTAAAATAATGTTGTTGCATAAGTGTGCATTATAACTGGGGATGTAGCTGTGTTCAGAATTAAGCAATCACATTCAAAACCATGTTAAATAAGAGTCATCACACACCTGCCATAATTTAAAGTGCCTCTGATTAACCCTGAATAAAGTTCAGCTGTTCTAGTAGGTCTTTCCTGATATTTTCTTAGTCGCGTCCTACACAAAAGCCATGGTCCACAGAGAGCTTCCAAAGCATCAGAGGGATCTCATTGTTAAAATGTATCAGTCAGGAGAAGGGTACAAAAGAATTTCCAAAGCATTAGATATACCATGGAACACAGTTAAGACAGTCATCATCAAGTGGAGAACATATGGCACAACAATGACATTAACAAGAACTGGATGTCCCTCCAAAATTGATGAAAAGACGAGAAGAAAACTGGTCTGGGAGACTACCAAGAGGCCTACAACAACAGCAACATTAAAGGAGCTGCAGGAATATCTGGCAAGTACTGGCTGTGTAGTACATGTGACAACAATCTCCCGTATTCTTCATAAGTTTGGGCTTTGGGGTAGATGGCAAGATGGAAGCCTTTTCTTACGAAGAAAAACATCCAAGCCCAGCTAAATTTTGCAAAACCACATCTGAAGTCTCCCAAAAGCATGTGAGAAAAGGTGTTATGGTCTGATGAAACCAAGGTTGAACTTTTTGGCAATAATTCCAAAAGATATGTTTGGCGCAAAAACAACACTGCATATCACCAAAAGAACACCATACCCACAGTGAAGCATGGTGGTGGTAGCATCATGCTTTGGGTCTGTTTTTATTCAGCTGAAACTGGGGCCTTATTCAAGGTAGAGGGAATTATGAACAGTTCCAAATACCAGTCAATATTGGCACAAAATCTTCAGGCTTTTGCTAGAAAGCTGAACATGAAGAGGAACTTCATCTTTCAGCATGACAATGACTCAAAGCATACATCCAAATCAACAAAGGAATGGCTTCACCAGAAGAAGATTAAAGTTTTTGAAATGGCCCAGCCAGAGCCCAGACCTGAATCCAATCGAAAATCTGTGGGGTGATCTGAAGAGGGCTGTGCACAGGAGATGCCCTCGCAATCTGACAGATTTGGAGTGTTTTTGCAAAGAAGAGTGGGAAAATCTTGCCAAGTCAAGATGTGCCATGCTGATAGACTCATACCCAAAAAGACTGAGTGCTGTAAAAAAATCAAAAGGTGCTCCAACAAAGTATTAGTTTAAGGGTGTGCACACTTATGCAACCATATTAATTTATTTTTTTATTTTTACTTCCCTTCATCTAAAGGATTTCAGTTTGTTTTTCAATTGAGTTGCATAGTTTATAAGTCACATTAAAGGTAGAAAAAGTTCTGAAATGATTTATCTTTGTCTCATTTTTTTACATCACAGAAACCTGCCATTTTAACAGGGGTGTGTAGACTTTTTATATCCACTTCTGAGCCTCGCATACAAATATCTGCTAGCTCCTTCAGTAAGGGAGCCGATTTCAGATACAATCGGTCTACCCGGTGGACAGCGAATGTCCTTATGTATTTTCAGTAGCAGATATAAGGTTGCAACCTTAGGGTTTCTAACTTCAAGAAATTTATGTTCTTTCTTATCAATGGATCCTTCTGCTAGAGCATTATTGATCAACTTGTTGTATTGCTCCAAAAAAGTTTCAGTAGGGTTCCCCAACAGGTGTTTGCAATTATTTTTATTGTCTAATTGTTTATTGGCCTCTGCTACATACATAGTTGTCGGTCATATAACAATATTACCTCCCTTATCACTATTCTTGATTTGTACATCTGCTCATTCAGATAGTTCCCTTAGAGCATCCATCTCTTGTTTAGGTAAATTGGCTCCTAAGAGGTTTTTGGATTCTTTAGAAACAAAAAACACAGCGCATCCCATCTAAGAGTAAAAGTTTTTAATACACGCACATCTTGCGCTAATTAAAAATGCACACTTACAAGAGATCAATAAAAAACAAGCAATGTATACTAGCTCTGAGTGTATGAGCGTCCACGCTCTGAGTGAATGAGCGTCCTATGGGTGCCAGGAAATAATGGTAGGGTTAGACCGAGCCTCGTCCAAGATATGCACTGTATCCGTGGGCTGGTAAGGAAGACCTGGGTCATCGGAGGACGTCAGTGATGTCAGAGCGTTGTGTTACCTCAATGCGTTTCATCCAGTAAATATCCGGACTTTGTCAAGAGGGCTGTATAGATAATGAAGACTTGTGAAGATGAAGACTTCTGCCGGCTTCGATGAGGACTTCTGCCGCTTCGTTGAGGATGGATGTCGGGTCTTCAAAAACTGTAAGTGTATCTTCGGGGGTTAGTATTAGGCTTTTTTAAGGGTTTATTGGGTGGGTTTTATTTTTAGATTAGGGGTTTGGGCACTTGAAAAAGAGCTAATTGCCCTTTTAAGGGCAATGCCCATCCAAATGCCCTTTTCAGGGCAATGGGGAGCTTAGGTTTTTTTAGTTAGGTTTTTATTTGGGGGGTTGGTTGTGTGGGTGGTGGGTTTTACTGTTGGGGGGTTGTTTGTATTTTTTTTTACAGGTAAAAGAGCTGATTTCTTTTGGGCAATGCCCCGCAAAAGGCCCTTTTAAGGGCTATTGGTAGTTTAGTTTAGTTTAGGCTAGGGTTTCTTTTTATTTTGGGGGGGCTTTTTTATTTTGATAGGGCTATTAGATTAGGTGTAATTAGTTTAAATATCTGATAATTTATTTTTTTATTTTGTGTAATTTAGTGTTTTGTTTTTGTAATTTAGGTAATTGTATTTAATTTATGTAATTTATTTCATTGTAGTGTAAGGTTAGGTGTTAGTGTAACTCAGGTTAGGTTTTATTTTACAGGTCAATTTGTATTTATTTTAGCTAGGTGGTTAGTAAATAGTTAATAACTACTTAGTACCTATTCTACCTAGTTAAAATAAATACAAACTTGCCTGTGAAATAAAAATAAACCCTAAGATAGCTACAATGTAACTATTAGGGTTTATTTTATAGGTAAGTATTTAGTTTTAAATAGGAATAATTTAGGTAATGATAGTAGGTTTTATTTAGATTTATTTTAATTATATTTAAGTTAGGGGGTGTTAGGGTTAGGGTTAGACTTAGGTTTAGGGGTTAATAAATTTAGTATAGTGGCGGCGACGTTGGGGGCGGCAGATTAGGGGTTAATAAATGTAGGTAGGTGGCGGTGATGTTAGGGACGGCAGATTAGGGGTTAATAATATTTTACTAGTGTTTGTGATGCGGGAGTGCGGCGGTTTAGGGGTTAATATGTTTATAATTTGGCGGCGATGTCCGGAGCAGCAGATTAGGGGTTAATCATTTTATTTTAGTGTTTGCGATGTGGGAGGGCCTCGGTTTAGGGGTTAATAGGTAGTTTATGGGTGTTAGTGTACTTTTTAGCACTTTAGTTATGAGTTTTATGCTACAGCTTTGTAGCGCAAAACTCATAACTACTGACTTTCAGTTTACGGTATGGATCTTGACGGTATTGGCTGTACCGCTCACTTTTTGGCCTCCCAGGCAGACTCGTAATACAGGCGCAAAGGAAGTCCCATTGAAAAAGGACTTTTTGAAAGTGTGCGGTGCAGCTAAACCTGAAAGACTCGTAATACCAGTGGTAGTGAAAAAGCAGCGTTATGAGCCTTAATGCTGCTTTTTCACCCATGCCGTATGTTATTATATTACTATATCCCTATGGTACTATGTTATTATATTTCTATGTCACTATGTTACTATTTCACTATATTACTTTGTCACAATGTTACTATATTACTATGTCACTATTTTATTATATTACTATGTTACTATATTGCTATGCTACTATGTCACTATGTTACTATTCTACTATGTCACTATGTTACTATATTATTATGTCACTATGTCACTATATTACTATATCACTAGGTTACTATATTACTATGCTACTATGTCACTATGTTACTATTCTACTATGTCACTATCTGACTATGTTACAATATTACTATGTCACTATATTATTATATCACTATGTTACTATATTATTATGTTACTATATTACTATGTCACTATGTCACTATGTTACTATTCTACTATGTCACTATCTCACTATGTTACTATATTACTATGTTACTATATTACTATGTTACTATGTTACTTTGAACTATGACAATTTATTTTGACGTCCATGTCCCTTCAAGTAGCAAATGCATAAAAGGTGAACTAAAAAAAAAGCTTCTTATGCTTTCTTGGTGTTTATTAACATATGTTATTATGCATACAAGATTGAAAAATGTAGTTTTCTTTTTCAATTAATTTGTATATTGGTTTGCATCTAAATGCTACATATATTATTTTGTGCTGGCTCTTTTTGTTCTTTTCTAAACAGATTCATATACCTATTGAGCAGCATTGTTCAGTGTTCATCTTCAGCTACGGAAACAGATCAGATATTAAGGATATTCCCATGTGAGCACAGGTAAGTCAATTTGAGGCTCAAGATTTCATCACCCAAGGAAATCCCAAACTTTTGGTTTATATCCAACCCTCAAGGAGAATGGCTGAACAACAATGCATGGGAGCTGCATACTCTGGAGAATACTAAGCTGAAAAGTTTGTAAACTGCATACACAAAAAGAGAGACGTGTATAGAACAGTTTATAGTTTACTCTATGGATCGTAATGAACTGAAGAAACTGCCTCGTTTTGTCCAAAATTTGCCTTTTAAAAAGAAACGTTCTTGTACAAATATATAAGTTGTAATGTATGTATATATAAATAATCCAAGTGAGTCCGTACCTCCATCCAAAGGACATTGGGAAAAAAGTAAAAAGTCTTTTAATGATTGAAAAACAGTTTAAAAAGTTAGAAAAAGCCATAAAATCATTAGTGCAGTGTTTTTCAACCAGTGTGCCGTGGCACACTAGTGTGCCGTGAGAGATCCTCAGGTGTGCCACGGCAGACTGACAACAGTGTGGCATATTTTTTAAACTTTGCTTGTTTTTTACTCCCAGTGCAGGGGTAGTTTGTAGGAGGCATGGCATAACAGCACAATACATACAGTATGTGTGTGTTTGTCTGTATGTGTATATATATATATATGCTGTATTGGGCTACAATGTGTGATTTTTTTTTAAATTTTGGGATGGTGGTGTGCCACAGAATTTTTTAATGTAAAAAAGTGTGCCACGGCAAAGAAAAGGTTAAAAATCACTGCATTCGTGCAACATCCAGAGTCTGGACAAAAATTCAAGTGCTATATATATATATATTGGAATGCTGTATTCACTTCCCCTTTTAGATACATAGATAGATACATAGATAGATAGATAGATAGATAGATAGATAGATAGATGGATAGATGATAGATAGATGGATAGATTATAGATAGATAGATAGATAGATAGATAGTTTATATGGATATATTATTGATAGACAAGACAGACAGACAGAAAGAGAGAGAGAGAGAGAGAGAGAGAGAGATACACTCACCTAATGCTTACATACAATTATTTTCATTTACTTCAGAAACATTTTGATTCATTGAGGATCTATTTTTAGAACTTATATTCTTTTTAATTGGTTTTTATTATTTATGTTTTCTGTTTTATATTATTTTTTCTCTATTTGGGGTATTATTTTGTTTTTTATCGAATATGTATAGCACGTTTTAATGCTTTCACAAAACACTCCCAAATCCAACAGACCTTCGCTAAGAAGTCAGAATTCCAACTTATCCTATAATTTTCTGTATGTCTATTTTACAAATATTCTTATTTATTTATTTGTATGAAAGTCTCCCATACCTGCTGAGGGTATGTTCCAGATACCTTTGTAACTGTAATTCTTTCGGCTAGATTTAGAGTTTGGCGGCCAAAGGGGTGCGTTAGCTACGCATGCTTTTTTTCTCCCGCACCTTTTAAATAACGCTGGTATTTAGAGTTCACAGAATGGCTGGGTTTTCACTGCGTTAGGCTCCAAAAAGGGAGCGTAGAGCATAATTTAACGCCACTGCAACTCTAGATACCAGTGGTGCTTACGGACGCGGCCAGCTTAAAAAACGTGCTCGTGCACGATATCCCCATAGAAAACAATGGGGCATTTTGAGCTGAAAAAAAACCTAACACCTGCAAAAAAGCAGCGTTCAGCTCTTAACGCAGCCCCATTGTTTTCTATGGGGAAACCCTTCCTACGTCTGCACCTAACACTCTAACATGTACCCCGAGTCTAAACACCCCTAACCTTACACTTATTAACCCCTAATCTGCCGCCCCCGCTATCGCTGACACCTGCATATTTTTTTTAACCCCTAATCTGCCGCTCCGTAAACCGCCGCTACCTACATTATCCCTGTGTACCCCTAATCTGCTGCCCCTAACACCGCCGACCCCTATATTATATTTATTAACCCCTAATCTGCCCCCCACAACGTCGCCTCCACCTGCCTATTAACCCCTAATCTGCCGAGCGGACTGCACCGCTACTATAATAAAGTTATTAACCCCTAATCCGCCTCACTCCCGCCTCAATAACCCTATAATAAATAGTATTAACCCCTAATCTGCCCTCCCTAACATCGCCGAACCTAACTTCAATTATTAACCCCTAATCTGCCGACCGAATCTCGCCGCTACTGTAATAAATGGATTAACCCCTAAAGCTAAGTCTAACTCTAACACTAACACCCCCCTAAGTTAAATATAATTTTTATCTAACGAAATAAATTAACTTTTATTAAATAAATTATTCCTATTTAAAGCTAAATACTTACCTGTAAAATAAACCCTAATATAGCTACAATATAAATTATAATTATATTATAGCTATTTTAGGATTAATATTTATTTTACAGGCAACTTTTTATTTATTTTAACCAGGTACAATAGCTATTAAATAGTTAATAACTATTTAATAGCTAAAATAGTTAAAATAATTACAAAATTACCTGTAAAATAAATCCTAACCTAAGTTACAATTAAACCTAACACTACACTATCAATAAATTAATTAAATACAATACCTACAATTATCTATAATTAAACCTAACACTACACTATCAATAAATTAATTAAATAAAATACCTACAATTATCTACAATTAAACCTAACACTACACTATCAATACATTAATTAAATAAAATACCTACAAATAAATACAATTAAATAAACTAACTAAAGTACAAAAAATAAAAAAGAACTAAGTTACAAAAAATAAAAAAATATTTACAAACATTAGAAAAATATTACAACAATTTTAGACTAATTACACCTACTCTAAGCCCCCTAATAAAATAACAAAGCCCCCCAAAATAAAAAAATGCCCTACCCTATTCTAAAATAAAAAAGCTCAAAGCTCTTTTACCTTACCAGCCCTGAAAAGGGCCCTTTGCGGGGCATGCCCCAAAGAATTCAGCTCTTTTGCCTGTAAAAAAACATACAATACCCCCCCAACATTACAACCCACCACCCACATACCCCTAATCTAACCCAAACCCCCCTTAAATAAACCTAACTCTAAGCTCCTGAAGATCTCCCTACCTTGTCTTCACCTCACCGGGTCCCGATCTGTCCAGAGGAGGGTCCGAAGTCTTGATCCAAGCCCAAGCGGGGGGCTGAAGAGTGACGTCCATCCTCGGGCTGAAGTCTGGATCCAAGCGGCGGCTGAAGAAATCCATCATCGGGCTAAAGTCGGAAGTCCATCATCGGGATGAAGTCTTCTATCAAGCAGCATCTTCAATCTTCTTTCTTCCGGAGCGGAGCGGAGCCATCTTCTTCCAAGCCGACGTGGAACATCCTCTTCAACCGACGCCTACTCGCCGAATGACGGTTCCTTTAAATGACGTCATCCAAGATGGCGTCCATTGAATTCCGATTGGCTGATAGGATTCTATCAGCCAATCGGAATTAAGGTAGGAATATTCTGATTGGCTGATGGAATCAGCCAATCAGATTCAAGTTCAATCCGATTGGCTGATCCAATCAGCCAATCAGATTGAGCTTGCATTCTATTGGCTGATCGGAACAGCCAATAGAATGCGAGCTCAATCTGATTGGCTGATCCAATCAGCCAATCAGATTGAACTTGTATCTGATTGGCTGATTCCATCAGCCAATCAGAATATTCCTACCTTAATTCCGATTGGCTGATAGAATCCTATCAGCCAATCGGAATTTGAGGGACGCCATCTTGGATGACGTCATTTAAAGGAACCGTCATTCGGCGAGTAGGCGTCGGTTGAAGAGGATGTTCCGCGTCGGCTTGGAAGAAGATGGCTCCGCTCCGGAACAAAGAAGATTGAAGATGCGGCTTGATAGAAGACTTCATCCTGATGATGGACTTCCGACTTCAGCCCGATGATGGAGTTCTTCAGCCGCCGCTTGAATCAAGACTTCGGACCCTCTTCTGGACCGATCGGTGAATCCGGTGAGCTGAAGACAAGGTAGGGAGATCTTCAGGGGCTTAGTGTTAGGTTTATTTAAGGGGGGTTTGGGTTAGATTAGGGGTATGTGGGTGGTGGGTTGTAATTTTTTGGGGGGTATTGTATGTGTTTTTTTTACAGGCAAAAGAGCTGAATTCTTTGGGGCATGCCCCGCAAAGGGCCCTTTTCAGGGCTGGTAAGGTAAAAGAGCTTTGAACTTTTTAAATTTAGAATAGGGTAGGGCATTTTATTATTTTGGGGGTCTTTGTTATTTTATTAGGGGGCTTAGAGTAGGTGTAATTAGTTTAAAATTGTTGTAATATTTTTCTAATGTTTGTAAATATTTTTTTATTTTTTGTAACTTAGTTCTTTTTTATTTTTTGTACTTTAGTTAGTTTATTTAATTGTATTTATTTGTAGGTATTTTATTTAATTAATTTATTGATAGTGTAGTGTTAGGTTTAATTGTAGATAATTGTAGGTATTGTATTTAATTAAATTTATTGATAGTGTAGTGTTAGGTTTAATTGTAACTTAGGTTAGGATTTATTTTACAGGTAATTTTGTAATTATTTTAACTAGGTAACTATTAAATAGTTATTAACTATTTAATAGCTATTGTACCTGGTTAAAATAAATACAAAGTTGCCTGTAAAATAAATATTAATCCTAAAATAGCTACAATATAATTATAATTTATATTGTAGCTATATAAGGGTTTATTTTACAGGTAAGTATTTAGCTTTAAATAGGAATAATTTATTTAATAAGAGTTAACTTATTTTGTTATAATAAAATTATATTTAACTTAGGGGGGTGTTAGGAATAGGGTTAGAATTAGCTTTAGAGGCTAAAAAATTTATTAGAGTAGCGGTGAGCTCCGATCGGCAGATTAGGGGTTAATACTTGAAGTTAGGTGTCAGCGATGTTAAGGAGGGCAGATTAGGGGTTAATACTATTTATTATAGGGTTATTGAGGCGGGAGTGAGGCGGATTAGGGGTTAATAACTTTATTATAGTAGCGGTGCGGTCCGCTCTGCAGATTAGGGGTTAATAAGTGTAGGCAGGTGGAGGCGACGGTGAGGGGGGCAGATTAGGGGTTAATAAATATAATATAGGGGTCGGCGGTGTTAGGGGCAGCAGATTAGGGGTTCATAGGGATAACATAGGTGGCAGCGGCGTGCGGTCGGCAGATTAGGGGGTTAAAAAATGTAATAGAGTGGCGGCGATGTGGGGGGACCTCGGTTTAGGGGTACATAGGTAGTTTATGGGTGTTAGTGTACTTTAGAGCACAGTAGTTAAGAGCTTTATAAACCGGCGTTAGCCCAGAAAGCTCTTAACTACTGACTTTTTTCTGCGGCTGGAGTTTTGTCGTTAGATTTCTAACGCTCACTTCAGCCACGACTCTAAATACCGGCGTTAGAAAGATCCCATTGAAAAGATAGGATACTCAATTGACGTAAGGGGATCTGCGGTATGGAAAAGTCGCGGCTGGAAAGTGAGCGTTAGACCCTTTAATTACTGGCTCCAAATACCAGAGGGCGGTAAAAACCAGCGTTAGGAGCCTCTAACGCTGGTTTTGACGGCTACCGCCCAACTCTAAATCTAGGCCTTTGTGTTTTAACAAATTATCTCAACTCAATCATATAAGGATAATGCCTTTTTATTTTTAGCAGATCTCTAATAAACATAAATAGTTTCTTGTATTTTATTGAACTCTTTAATATTCAGAAGTTTCTATCATGGTTAAAGCTTTGACTCTTCCAAGATATATATTTTAATTTGAGCTGTTTGATGTATATTGCAGTCTGAAAAGGAGACACTTTCCTAGTTGCAGTAATATTTATCTAAGCCTGTAACAGAAAATGGAAAAGATTAAGCATATTTTTCAGACTGCTCTGACACTTATTTTTGTTCCAGATACAAAAACCCAACAAAGAGAGGTGAGTTTTGTTAAGATTTCTAGTAAATCAGGATTTATTTAGCTCGATAAAAGTGATTTTCTACTGAGCCTTGTGCTTGTTACAGGATATCTGTTCTGACAATCAATACTTGGTTATGATGAGCTTTTGAATGTATTATTGGAATACAGCACATTCTCCCTTCAGAGAGGGGGCAGTACTTACATATCTTGACATCTACATATCTTACCAAAAGAAAGATGCATTCTTTTTCAATCAGCTTACTTGTATATACCAAGACTAGAGCATGCAACCCTCAACACTTTGCATCATATTAATTCTGTATTGTAATGCCGCCCAGGGCCGGTTCAACCATGGGACCAAGTGGGTCCAAAGGACCAAGGCAGTAATTGACAGGGGGCAGCACTTCAGTTACTGAGTCAGTCACTGTCAAACCTAAACCACTCCTGTCTTCTGTGGGGGAAGTTGCAGGCTCCCAGCAGCATAACCTTATCACACAAAGACACAGAACCAGTCGAGGGCCACATTCATTGTGGGACAAGTGCATCTCTTCCCTAACTTCCTTCCACCTATTGCACAATTGTGCATAAGCATTGGTTGCATGCAGGTAGGCAGGCTTAGTAAGGTCAGAGGCCATGCTAGTAGGTTGATATGCTAATCAGTAATGTTACTACTGGGGGGAGCATCATTGTATTTTCAGACCCAGGCAGCACAATATTTTGAGTTGGCCCTGAATGCGCCCATAGATTACGCAGCTCTATACAGGAGTAAAGACAAGACCCAGAAAGCAGACTGAGAAAAATAGACTTCAGGGACCCACTTGCTAAGAAGTTTACAACCTAAGTGGCCATTGGAGATAAAGGGGCATATTTATCAAGTTCCGTACCGAGCTTGATGCCCCGTGTTTCTGGCGAGCCTTCAGGCTCGCCGGAAACACAAGTTATGAAGCAGCGGTCTAAAGACCACTGCTCCATAACCTGTCTGCTTGCTCTGAGGCCGTGGACAGAAATCAACCTGATCAAATATGATTGGGTTGATTGAGACCCCCTGCTAGCAGCCGATTGGCCGCGAATCTGCAGGGGGCGGCATTGCACCAGCAGTTCACAAGAACTGCTGGTGCAATGATAAATGCAGAGAGCGTATGCTGTCGGCATTTATCGATGTGCAGCGGACATGATTCCCAATATCAGATCATGTCCGTTTGCACAATGGTAATTCGGCCCCAAAAGGTGGGATGTCTCATGATAACTGTAAAAAATCACTGTGATAAAAAGATTTAAAGGGACAAGAGCAAACACCTTCTGAATGTAATATCAAGCTTTTAATTAGGCGCAGGAAAACAACTTTGCAATAAACTTTTGCTATTTATTTTTGCTCACTTTCCTAAAATCCCATTTTTTTTCATGATTCAAAAAAAAAATACAGTTTCAAACAGCTTTGCACTTCTATCAACAATTTGCTTACTTTTCCTGGTATCCTTGGTTGAAGGAGCGGAGATCCACTATTGGGAGCTAGCTGAGCACATCTGGTGAACCAATGACAAAAGGCATTTATGTGCAGCCACCAATAAGAAAGCATCTCTTAGTAATGCATTGGTGCTCCTGAACAAATGCCTCTCAACCAAGAATACCAAGAGAAAGAAGCAAATTAGATAACAGAAGTAAACTTGAAAGTTTGTTAAAAGGGCACAAACTGGCTGAATCATGAACGTTTAATTTTGATGTTAGCGTCCCTTTAAGCCATAAAATGGTTAATTTTACAAGGGACAATATACACCAGTTTTCACATAACTGCATGTAATAGACACTACTATAAAGAAGAATATGCACAGACACTGATCTAAAAACTCAGTATAAAACCTTTTAAAAACTTACTTAGAAACTCCAAGTTTAGCACTGTTGATGGGGTTAGGCTGGGACACCCACTGAAAGGGGCTGGGAAAACAATAAGAGCAGACCCTCCCTCCTTCCCTGCATATTAAAATAAAAATGAGACAAATAGGAGCCAGCAGTAGTCTGTAAACGCGTGTATACATCTGTCACTATGGGGCTTGGTTAGGAGTCCTAAAATCAGCACAATGTTATTAAAAAATAAGCAAAACTATACATACATACAAAAACACTCCCAGACGGGCTATATAAATTGATCATCTACAAAACATTTATGCAAAGAAAAATCTAGTGTACAATGTCCCTTTAAGAACACAAAGTGAACATGGCAGACTTTACAAACCTGTCCCTGCTACATATCTAATTGTCTTCAGTAGATATAAGGTATTGCAAAACAATGGAGAGTTTGCTAATAAAGTGACAGTGGCTAGCTGTGTCTGCTCCAGTAAGAAGTCCAGATCTCATTCTCAAAATAAAGCAAATAGAGAGGGAAGTTCAGTTATTGTAAAGCAATTGCAACAAACAAGGTGTCAATGTATTGTTCTAAACCTCGCAACTTCAGACATGTTTTTTCTCGCCGACCCTTGCAGGAGATACCCTGATGAAATTATAGAAAAAAGGGGCAGTCCCTGCGAGTGGCGGGATGGCTCCTATTGAAAGTAAAGGAGCCCGCTGGAAAGGGACACCGCACTGTGTAGCGAAGTTAACACTAAGCGGGGGGGGGGCACTTTAAAAAGTAAATCCTGCAAAATCACATTACATGTGTTGTTCTATTAGGGTTATAAGTTTTTTGAGAAAAGCTCGCCACCTTTTAGTTGGTTTGAAAAAACAGTCGGCTAGATTTAGAGTTTTGTCGGTAACGACCCGCGTAGCTAACGCTGGCTTTTTTTCCCCGCACCTTTTAAATACCGCTGGTATTTAGAGTTCACAGAATGGCTGCGTTTTCAGTGCGTTAGGCTCCAAAAAGGGAGCGTAGAGCATAATTTACCGCCACTGCAACTCTCAATACCAGCAGTGCTTACGGACATGGCCAGCTTCAAAAACGTGCTCGTGCACGATTCCCCCATAGAAAACAATGGGGCATTTTGAGGTGAAAAAAACCTAACACCTGCAAAAAAGCAGCGTTCAGCTCTTAACGCAGCCCCCATTGTTTCCTATGGGGAAACAGTTTCTATGTCTGCACCTAACACCCTAACATGTACCGAGTCTAAACACCCCTAACCTTACACTTATTAACCCTTAATCTGCCGCCCCCGCTATCGCTGACCCCTGCATATTATTATTAACCCCTAATCTGCCGCTCCGTACACCGCCACAACCTACGTTATCCCTATGTACCCCTAATCTGCTGCCCATAACACCGCCGACCCCTATATTATATTTATTAACCCCTAATCTGCCCCCCACAATGTCGCCTCCACCTACCTACAATTATTAACCCCTAATCTGCCGACCGGACCTCACCGCTACTATAATAAATGTAATAACCCCTAATCCGCCTCACTCCCGCCTCAATAACCCTATAATAAATAGTATTAACCCCTAATCTGCCCTCCCTAACATCGCCGACACCTAACTTCAAGTATTAACCCCTAATCTGCCGACCGGACCTCACCGCTACTCTAATAAATGTATTAACCCCTAAAGCTAAGTCTAACCCTAACACCCCCCTAAATTAAATATAATTTAAATCTAACGAAAAAATTAACTCTTATTAAATAAATTATTCCTATTTAAAGCTAAATACTTACCTGTAAAATAAACCCTAATATAGCTACAATATAAATTATAATTATATTGTAGCTATTTTAGGATTAATATTTATTTTACAGGCAACTTTGTAATTATTTTAACCAGGTACAATAGCTACTAAATAGTTAATAACTATTTAATGGCTACCTAGTTAAAATAATTACAAAATTACCTGTAAAATAAATCCTAACCTAAGTTACAATTAAACCTAACACTACACTATCAATAAATTAATGAAATAAAATACCTACAATTATCTACAATTAAACCTAACACTACACTATCAATAAATTAATTAAATACAATACCTACAAATAAATACAATTAAATAAACTAACTAAAGTACAAAAAATAAAAAAGAACTGTTACAAAAAATAAAAAAATATTTACAAACATTAGAAAAATATTACAACAATTTTAAACTAATTACACCTACTCTAAGCCCCCTAATAAAATAACAAAGCCCCCCAAAATAAAAAAATGCCCTACCCTATTCTAAAATTAAAATAGAAAAGCTCTTTTACTTTACCAGCCCTTAAAAGGGCCCTTTGCGGGGCATGCCCCAAAGAATTCAGCTCTTTTGCCTGTAAAAAAAAAACATATAATACCCCCCCCCCAACATTACAACCCACCACCCACATACCCCTAATCTAACCCAAACCCCCCTTAAATAAACCTAACACTAAGCCCCTGAAGATCTCCCTACCTTGTCTTCACCACACCGGGTCCCGATCGGTCCAGAAGAGCCTCCGAAGTGTTCATCCAAGCCCAAACGGGGGCTGAAGAGTGACGTCCATCCTCCGGCTGAAGTCTTGATCCAAGCGGCGGCTATAGAATTCCATCTTCAGGCAGAAGTCTTCATTGTATCCGGCAGAAGAGTCGATCCGGACCGGCAAACATCTTCATCCAAGCCGCATTTTCTATGTTCTTCCATCCGATGACGAACGGCTCCATCTTGAAGACCTCCGGCGCGGATCCATCCTCTTCTTCCGACGACTAGACGACGAATGAAGATTCCTTTAAGGGACGTCATCCAAGATGGCGTCCCTCGAATTCCGATTGGCTGATAGGATTCTATCAGCCAATCGGAATTAAGGTAGGAAAATTCTGATTGGCTGATGGAATCAGCCAATCAGATTCAAGTTCAATCCGATTGGCTGATCCAATCAGCCAATCAGATTGAGCTCGTATTCTATTGGCTGTTCCGATCAACCAATAGAATGCGAGCTCAATCTGATTGGCTGATCCAATCAGCCAATCGGATTGAACTTGAATCTGATTGGCTGATTCCATCAGCCAATCAGAATTTTCCTACCTTAATTCCAATTGGCTGATAGAATCCTATAAGCCAATCGGAATTCGAGGGACGCCATCTTGGATGACGTCCCTTAAAGGAGCCTTCATTCGTCGGTAGTCTGTCGGGCCAGCAGGATGTTCCGCGTCGGAGGTCTGCAAGATGGATCCTGAAGAAAGAAGATTGAAGACCCCGCTTGGAAGATGACATCGCCCGGATGGAAGACGTCTTCAGCGCCGCTTGGAGGATCACTTCATCGGATGGAAGATTTCTTCAGCGCCCCTTGGAGGATCACTTCTGCCGCTTCAGATCTCCTCTTCAGTTCCATCGGTGGCTCGGCTGAGTGAAGACGACTCAAGGTAGGATGATCTTCAGGGGGGTAGTGTTAGGTTTTTTAAGGGGGGTTTGGGTTAGATTAGGGGTATGTGGGTGGTGGGTTTTAATGTTGGGGGGGTGTATTTTTCTTTTACAGGCAAAAGAGCAGTTTTCTTTGGGGCATGCCCCACAAAAGGCCCTTTTAAGGGCTGGTAAGGTAAAAGAGCTTTGAACTTTTTTTAATTTAGAATAGGGTAGGGCATTTTTTTATTTTGGGGGTCTTTGTTATTTTATTAGGGGGCTTAGAGTAGGTGTAATTAGTTTAAAATTGTTGTAATATTTTTCTAATGTTTGTAAATATTTTTTTATTTTTTGTAACTTAGTTCTTTTTTATTTTTTGTACTTTAGTTAGTTTATTTAATTGTATTTATTTGTAGGTATTGTATTTAATTAATGTATTGATAGTGTAGTGTTAGGTTTAATTGTAGATAATTGTAGGTATTTTATTTCATTAATTTATTGATAGTGTAGTGTTAGGTTTAATTGTAACTTAGGTTAGGATTTATTTTACAGGTAATTTTGTAATTATTTTAACTAGGTAGCTATTAAATAGTTATTAACTATTTAATAGCTATTTTACCTGGTTAAAATAAATACAAAGTTGCCTGTAAAATAAATATTAATCCTAAAATAGCTACAATATAATTATAATTTATATTGTAGCTATATTAGGGTTTATTTTACAGGTAAGTATTTAGCTTTAAATAGGAATAAGTTATTTAATAAGAGTTAATTTATTTCGTTAGATTTAAATTATATTTAACTTAGGGGGGTGTTAGTGTTAAGGTTAGACTTAGCTTTAGGGGTTAATACATTTATTAGAGAAGCGGTGAGGTCCGGTCGGCAGATTAGGGGTTAATACTTGAAGTTAGGTGTCGGCGATGTTAGGGAGGGAAGATTAGGGGTTAATACTATTTATTATAGGGTTAGTGAGGTGGGAGTGAGGCGGATTAGGGGTTAATAACTTAATTATAGTAGCGGTGAGGTCCGGTCGGCAGATTAGGGTTAATAATTGTAGGTAGGTGGCGGCGACGTTGGGGGCGGCAGATTAGGGGTTAATAAATATAATATAGGGGTCGGCGGTGTTAGGGGCAGCAGATTAGGGGTACATAGGGATAACGTAGGTGGCGGCGGTGTGCGGTCGGCAGATTAGGGGTTAAAAAAATTTAATAGAGTGGCGGCGATGTGGGGGGGCCTCGGTTTAGGGGTACATAGGTAGTTTATGGGTGTTAGTGTACTTTAGAGCACAGTAGTTAAGAGCTTTATGAACCGGCGTTAGCCCAGAAAGCTCTTAACTCCTGACTTTTTTCTGCGGCTGGAGTTTTGTCGTTAGATTTCTAATGCTCACTTCAGCCACGACTCTAAATACCGGCGTTAGAAAGATCCCATTGAAAAGATAGGATACGCAAATGGCATAGGGGGATCTGCGGTATGGAAAAGTTGCAGCTGGAAAGTGAGCGTTAGACCCTTTCCTGACTGACTCTAAATACCAGCGGGCGGTAAAAACCAGCGCTAGGAGCCTCTAATGCTGGTTTTGACGGCTAACACCAAACTCTAAATCTAGGCGAGTGAGATCTGCAGTGTGAAAATCTTTACAGAATTACGATGGGATTAGAGAGACAATTTCATATACACCCAAGGAACGTCCATGTTCAGATCATTTTACGAAAAAAAAACATTACGCTTTGTATTTTGTACTTATAAGTGATTTTTGTACATCCAGTGCACTTAAATAACTATTTACGCTTTGCATATTTAATATGATTTATTCCTGTGTAATTTACATACAAATTTTAAATTTTTGATAAAATACAATTTTTGGTGAAGAATTTTATTATGATTTTTGATGCACCTTAACAATACAATTTTCTGCTTATTTTTGTGTGAATGGTTCAATTAATTATTTCGTCGCTAGCACGGCTTTCTCTAGCCTCTGAGAAAGCCGTGCTAGCGGCGAAATGTAGGCATTGTCTGTGTGCATGAGATTTGCTAATTTGTCTTTACCTGGGACCTTTCTAAGCTCATATTGATGTGGTAATTGCCTTCCTTAATCAGTCATTTATAAACCGTTTCCTCTCCTGCTCTAGATACCAGTATTGCTCAGATTAGGTAATGTTGTTGGGGTCAATCCCCTTTTTAGATTAGCTTTAGAGCAATCCGTGTATTCTCTGAGCCCTGAGGGTTACGGTGTATTTGAACTATTACCCAGGGAAGTAATTCTGTTTTTGAAGTCTCACACACACAGTCCTGATCTGTTTCTTAATCTAAGTTTTAAATGTATGTCTCACATATTTATGTTATACATTTGGTATTATTTACCACCTTTTTATTCTATCAGTAAAAGTTACGTTTTAATAACCAGTTCTTGACACAATCCGGTTTTCAATGCATACTGTTACTATATAGTGTTTTGTGAGTGCTGGGTACTGTCAAACTTCTCTCTCTTTTTTGTACCTATATATCTATCAGTCAGCACCCCCCTTCTCCTACACTTCACCAGTGATACTAACTGGTATATAATGAATACTGAATAGATTATATATCTACTATTATTTCAGCATACTATATTATGAAGGGGTTGATATTTGCTTAAACTAACACCGTTGCCACTATTTCCACTGATATACAATCCTACCAGGAGGGGCAAAGTTTCCCAAACCTCAAAATGCCTATAAATACACCCCTCACCACACCCACAATGCAGTTTTACAAACTGTGCCTCCTATGGAGGTGGTGAAGTAAGTTTGTGCTAAGATTTCTACGTTGATATGCGCTTCTCAGCATTGTTGAAGCCCGATTCCTCTCAGAGTACAGCGAATGTCAGAGGGACGTGAAGGGAGTATCACTTATTGAATACGATGATTTCCCTAACGAGGGTCTATTTCATATGTTCTCTGTTATCGGTCGTAGAGATTCATCTCCTACATCCCTTTTCAGATCGACGATATACTCTCAATTTACCATTACCTCTACTGATAACTGTTTCAGTACTGGTTTGGCTATCTGCTATATGTGGATGGGTGTCTTTTGGTAAGTATGTTTTTTATTACTTAAGACACCTCAGCTATGGTTTGGCACTTTATGTATTTATATAAAGTTCTAAATATATGTATTTTATTTATATTTGCCATGAGTCAGGTTCATGTATTTAATTCTGCAGACTGTCAGTTTCATATTTGGGGAATATAAACATTTTTTAAGAATATTTTTTTTCTTACCTGGGGTTTAGTCTTTTTTTCAATTGACTACTTCTTGCAAATTGCGGGCGGTTTTAGGCCTGCGGGTGCGCCAAATGCTAAACTTTATTGTGTCATTCTTGGCGCGAGAATTTTTTTGCCGCGAAAAATGCGTCTATGACGGAAGTTCGTCATTTCCGGCGTCATAGTTGACGCTGAAGCCTTACACACAGTTGCGTCATTAGTGACGCAAGTGTGTCATTTCCGGTTATTATTGGCACCAAAAAAGTTTTCAGTTACGTTGTGCGTCATACTTGGCGCCAAACGTTTTCATTATTTTAATACCCTATTGATGTTTGCCTCTTGCCTTTTTCTCTATCAGAGGGCTATGCTATTTGCTTTTTTTCCCATTCCTGAAACTGTCATATAAGGAAATTGATCATTTTGCTTTATATGTTGTTTTTTCTTTTACATTTTGCAAGATGTCTCAATCTGATCCTGCCTCAGAAGTTTCAGCTGGAACATTGCTGCCTGACATCGGTTCTACCAAAGCTAAGTGTATTTGTTGTAAGATTGTGGAAATTATTTCGCTGAATGTCATTTGTAATTGTTGTCATGATAAACTTTTACATGCTGATAGTGTGTCCATCAGTAATAGTACATTGCCAGTTGCAGTTCCTTCAACTTCTAATGTACATGATATACCTATGAATTTTAAAGAATTTGTTTCTGATTCTATCCAGAAGGCTTTGTCTGCATTTCCACCTTCTAATAAACATAAAAGGTCTTTTAAAACTTCTTATTCAGTTGATGAAATTTCAAATGACCAACAACATAATAATTTATCCTCTTCTGATGAGGATCTATCTGATACAGAAGATCCTTCCTCAGACATTGACACTGACAAATCTACCTATTTATTTAAAATAGAGTATGTGCGTTCTTTATTAAAAGAAGTGTTAATTACTTTGGATATTGAGGTAACCAGTCCTCTTGACGTTCAGTCTAATAAATGTTTAAATGCTGTTTTTAAACCTCCTGTGGTTTCTCCAGGGGTTTTTCCTATTCCTGATATGATTTCTAAGGAATGGAATAAGCCAGGTACTTCTTTTATTCCTTCTTCAAGGTTTAAAAAATTGTATCCTTTACCAGCAAATTCTATAGAGTTTTGGGAACAAAATCCAAAGTTGATGGGGCTATTTCTACTCTTGCTAAACGTACCACTATTCCTATGGAAGATAGTACTTCCTTTAAGGATCCTTTAGATAGGACGCTTGAATCTTATCTAAGGAAGGCCTATTTATATTCAGGTCATCTTCTCAGGCCTGCAATTTCTTTGGCTGATGTTGCGGCTGCATCAACTTTCTGGTTGGAGAATTTAGCGCAACAAGAATTGGATTCTGACATATCTAGCATTATTCGCTTACTGCAATATGCTAATCATTTTATTTGTGATGCCATTTTTGATATTATCAAAATTGATGTTAGATCCATGTATTTAGCTATATTAGCTAGAAGAGCTTTGTGGCTTAAATCTTGGAATGCTGATATGACATCTAAATCTAGATTACTATCTCTTTCTTTCCAAGATAATAATTTATTTGGTTCTAAGTTGGATTCTATTATTTGAACTGTCACTGGGGGAAAGGGAGTTTTTCTGCCTCAGGATAAAAAACCTAAGGGTAAATCTAAGGCTTCTAACCGTTTTCGTTCCTTTCGTCAAAATAAGGAACAAAAACTCAATCCTTCCCCCAAGGAATCTGTTTCCAATTGGAAACCTTACTCAAATAGGAATAAATCCAAGCCATTTAAGAAACCAAAGTCAGCCCCTAAGTCCGCATGAAGGTGCGGCCCTCATTCCAGCTCAGCTGGTAGGGGCAGATTAAGGTTATTCAAGGATATTTGGATAAATTCTGTCCAAAATCAATGGATTCAGAGCATTGTCTCTCAAGGGTATCGAATAGGATTCAGAGTAAGACCTCCTGCGAGAAGATTTTTTCTCTCACGTATCCCAGCAAATCCAGTAAAAGCTCAGGCTTTCCTGAAGTGTGTTTCAGACCTGGAGTCTTCAGGGGTAATCATGCCAGTTCCTTTTCAGGAACAAGGTTTGGAGTTTTATTCAAATCTATTCATTGTCCCAAAGAAGGAAAATTTATTCAGACCAGTTCTGGATCTGAAAATTTTGAATCATTATGTAAGAGTACCAACTTTCAAGATGGTGACTATAAGGACTTTTCTGCCTTTTGTTCAGCGAGGACATTATATGTCCACAATAGACTTGCAGGATGCATACCTTCATATTCCGATTCATCCAGAACATTATTAGTTTCTGAGATTCTCTTTTCTAGACAAGCATTACCAATTTGTTGCTCTTCCATTTGGCCTAGCAACAGCTCCAAGAATCTTTTCAAAGGTTCTAGGTGCCCTACTCTCTGTAATCAGAGAACAGGGTATTGCAGTGTTTCCTTATTTGGACGATATCTTGGTACTAGCACAGTCTTTACGTTCTGCAGAATCTCACACAAATCAACTAGTGTTGTTTCTTCGAAAACATGGTTGGAGGATCAATTTACCAAAAAGTTTCTTGATTCCTCTGACAAGGGTCACCCTTTTAGGCTTCCAGATAGATTCAGTGTCCATGACTCTGTCTCTAACAGACAAGAGACGTTTAAAATTGGTTGCAGCCTGCCGGCACCTTCAGTCTCAGTCATTCCCTTCGGTGGCTATGTGCATGGAAGTTTTAGGTCTCATGACTGCAGCATCGGACACGATCCCCTTTGCTTGTTTTCACATGAGACCTCTACAGTTTTGTATGCTGAACCAATGGTGCAGGGATTATACAAAGATATCACAATTAATATCCTTAAATCCCAATGTACGACACTCTCTGACGTGGTGGATAGATCACCATCGTTTAGTTCAAGGGGCTTCTTTTGTTCGTCCAACCTGGACTGTGATCACAACAGATGCGAGTCTTTCAGGTTGGGGAGCTGTTTGGGGATCTCTGACAGCACAAGGGGTTTGGAAATCTCAAGAGGCGAGATTACCAATAAATATTTTAGAACTCAGTGCAATTCTCAGAGCTCTTCAGTTTTAACCTCTGTTAAAGAGAGAACCGTTCATTTGTTTTCAGACAGACAATATCACAACACTGGCATATGTCAATCATCAGGGTGGGACTCACAGTCCCCAAGCTATGAAAGAAGTATCTCGGATACTTGCTTGGGCAGAATCCAGCTCCTGTCTAATCTCTGCGGTGCATATCCCAGGTGTAGACAATTGGGAGGCGGATTATCTCAGCCATCAGACTTTACATCCAGGGGAGTGGTCTCTCCATCCAGATGTGTTTTCTCAGATTGTTCAGATGTGGGGTCTTCCAGAGATAGATCTCATGGCCTCTCATCTAAACAAGAAACTTCCCAGATACCTGTCCAGGTTCAGGGATGTTCAGGCGGAAGCAGTGGATGTGCTGACACTTCCTTGGTGTTATCATCCTGCTTACATTTTCCCGCCTCTAGTTCTCCTTCCAAGAGTGATCTCCAAAATCATCATGGAACAATCGTTTGTGTTGCTGGTGGATCCAGCATGGCCACACAGGTTTTGGTAAGCGGATCTGGTTCGGATGTCCAGTTGCCAGCCTTGACCACTTCCGTTAAGGCCGGACCTACTGTCTCAAGGTCCGTTTTTCCATCAGGATCTCAAATCATTAAATTTGAAGTTATGGAAATTGAACGCTTAGTACTAAGTCATAGAGGTTTCTCTGACTCAGTGATTAATACTATGTTACAAGCTCGTAAATCTGTCTCTAGAAAGATTTATTATAGAGTTTGGAAGACTTACATTTCATGGTGTTCTTCTCATAAATTCCCTTGGCATTCTTTTAGAATTCCTAGAATGTTACAGTTTCTTCAGGATGGTTTGGATAAGGGTTTGTCTGCAAGTTCCTTGAAAGGACAAATCTCTGCTCTTTCTGTTTTATTTCACAGAAAGATTGCTATACTTCCTGATATTCACTGTTTTGTACAGGCTTTAGTTCGTATTAAGCCTGTCATTAAATCAATTTCTCCTCCTTGGAGTCTTAATTTGGTTCTGAAGGCTTTACAGGCTCCTCCATTTGAGCCTATGCATTATTTGGACATTAAACTACTTTCTTGGAAAGTGTTGTTCCTTTTGGCTATCTCTTCTGCTAGAAGAGTTTCTGAGCTATCTGCTCTTTCTTGTGAGTCTCCTTTTCTGATTTTTCATCAGGATAAGGCAGTTTTGCGGACTTCTTTTCAATTTTTTTCCTAAGGTTGTGAATTCTAACAACATTAATAGAGAAATTGTTGCCCCTTCCTTGTGTCCTAATCCAAAGAATTATTTGGAAAGATCCTTACATTCTTTGGATGTGGTAAGAGCTTTGAAATATTATGTGGAAGCTACTAAAGATTTCAGGAAGACTTCCAGTCTATTTGTTTTATTTTCTGGTCCTAGGAAAGGTCAGAAGACTTCTGCTATTTCCTTGGCTTCTTGGTTGAAACTTTTGATTCATCAAGCTTATTTGGAGTCGGGTCAGGCCCCGCCTCAGAGAATTACAGCTCATACTACTAGATCAGTCTCCACTTCATGGGCCTTTAAGAATGAAGCTTCAGTTGATCAGATTTGCAAAGCGGCAACTTGGTCCTCTTTGCATACATTTACTAAATTCTACCGTTTTGCTGTATTTGCTTCTTCAGAAGCAGTTTTTGGTAGAAAAGTTCTTCAGGCAGCTGTTTCAGTTTGATTCTTCTGCTTTTGATTTAAGTTTTTTTCTTTCATTTATGAGAATAAACTTATTTTTTTGGGTTGTGGATTAATTTTTTCAGCGGAAAATGGCTGGTTTTATTTTTATCCCTCCCTCTCTAGTGACTCTTGCGTGGAGTTCCACATCTTGGGTATTGCTATCCCATACGTCACTAGCTCATGGACTCTTGCCAATTACATGAAAGAAAACATCATTTTTGTAAGAACTTACCTGGTAAATTAATTTCTTTCATATTGGCAAGAGTCCATGAGGCCTACCCTTTTTATGGTGGTTATGATTTTTTGTATAAAGCACAATTATTTCCAAATTGCTTTTGTTGATGCTTTCTACTCCTTTCTTTATCACCCCACTACTTGGCTATTCGTTAAACTGTATTGTGGGTGTGGTGAGGGGTGTATTTATAGGCATTTTGAGGTTTGGGAAACTTTGCCCCTCCTGGTAGGATTGTATATCCCATACGTCACTAGCTCATGGACTCTTGCCAATATGAAAGAAATGAATGTATCAGGTAAGTTCTTACATAAATTATGTTTTTCAGGACAATGGGTAGCTTATTTTTTTTTTTTAGAGTTAGGTTTTTTTATTTTGGGGAGTTGGTTGGGTAGTGGGTTTTACTGTTGGGGGATCTTTGCATTTTTTTTTTCAGGTAAAAGAGCTGATTTATTTAGGGCAATGCCCTACAAAAGACCCTTTTAAGGGCTATTGGTAGTTTATTATAGGCTAGGTTTTTTTTATTTTGGGGGGGCTTCTTTATTGTTGTAGGGTTATTAGATTAGATGTAATTGTTTTTATTTTGGATAATTTCGTTTGTTATTTTTTGTAATTTAGTGTTTGTTATTTTTTAAAATTTTGTATTTTGTATTTTTTGTAACTTTAGATTTACATTTTTTTAATAGTGTTAGTTTTTTTTAATGTGTAATTTAGTTTATTTAATTAAAGTTATTTTAATTTTAGTATAATAGTTTAGTATAATAGCTATGTAAGTTTAATTGTTAGTTTAAACTTAAGTTTTTTTAATTTCACAGGTAAGTTTTTATTTAATAACTTTATTATAGTGGGGGCAATGTCGGGGAGCAGCAGAATGGGGTTAATAACTTTATTATAGTGGCAGCAATGTCGGGAGCATCAGATTAGGGGTTAATAACTTTATTTAGGTGTTGCTATGTCGGGAATGGCAGATTAGGGGTGTTTAGACTTGGGGTTTATGTTAGGGTGTTAGGTTTAAACGTAACTTTTTTTCCCCATAGACATCAATGGGGTTGCATTACAGCGATCGCCATTCAGCTCTTTGGGTGTTAGGAAAAAAACTAACACCTTCTCCCCATTGATGTCTATGGGGAAAGCGTGCACGAGCGCGTCAAAGCAGCCCTTGGATTTTGTGCAGTATGGAGCTCATCACCACCATATCGCACGCACAACGCATTTTTTTAAAAACTAGTAATGGCAATGCTATGGAGGGTGAAATAACGCAGCTTTTCTTGCGTTCGTTTCGCACCCTCTATAGCGAAAAACTTGTAATCTAGGTGAAGGCGTTTACTGGCGCATTAAAGTGATGGTAAACCCCAGTGTTTGTGAAACGCTAGGATTTACCAGTGCTACAAATAAAAGGGACTTTCAGTCATGAAGTGTAAAATAGTTCATGCTGAAAGCTCCTTTATTTGCCTGCCTCATTCGCTGTGCTGAGCGCCTCAGGCCGCCCATGATAGAACGCTATATTTCCAGTGAGGTGACGTTTCCACCTCTTAGCATTATGCTGGATAGCTAGCACGCTATTGGCTAACATCACCTTATAGATTGTATTGTGTCATTATCTTTATTAGTGTTGTGCACTGCTGGTCTGAATATTATTTTTATAGGTTATGTTAAGGGGGCGCCAATGGGAGTTTATAAAACCAAGGGGGCAGTGACCTGAAAAAGTTTGCGAACCACTGATAAAGGGTGCAATTTTAAATATGTTCCAGTTTATTTCTGTTTTACCTCTTTCCCTTTGTATTCTTTGTTGAAACTTAACTCCTTTCAATGAGAGCATACTGTGGTAGGCTCAGGTGCATGCACACGTATTGACACTGTATGTCAGCAGTGTCTGCAACAATGTAATCCATATAGTGCACACTCCTGAGTAAACCTCAGTATGCTCTTTTGCAAAGTGTAAAAGACCAATATAAAGTTAATTTGATAATATGAGTATATAGGAAAGTTCATTTTTTTTATTATTGTACATTTAATCTTGAATTCCATATAAGTAATTCTCTTGTTATCCTTTGTTGAATAGTATATATAGGTAGGCTAGGAAGCAGCAATGCCATAATGGAAGCTGGTTGCTGATCTGTGGCTGCACATATATGCCTATTTTCATTAGCTCACATGATGTGCTCAGCTAGCTCCCAGTAGTCGATTGCTGCTCATTCAACAAAGGATACCAAGAGAATGAAGCACATTTGATAATAGAAGTAAATTGGAAAGTTATCTAACATTATATACTCTTTTTTAAATATGAAAGAGAAAATTGGGGTTTTATTTCCCCTTCCAGAATATGCATTAATGAATCTAATTGGATAACTGATTTTAAATTGAATTGAATGCAACTTGTAATACATTAGGTCTAACAGTGGCAGATGAGGGCTCTGAATGAAGCATGTATCCTTTATGGGTTTTATATAGGGGCTATAAAATATTCCAAATGATTCATTTTACCTACTGGTGTGTATTAAATTACATATTTAGCTTGTTGCTCGAAACAGCCACTTTTGCCAGTTGAAACCACCTCCTATACTGAAAATTTCAATGCTGTATTATTAGCTATAGAAAAGCTGTTAAAAAGAAACCGCACAAATCAACCTCCCAGTGCTGGTGGTAGTGAAATAAAGAATAATGTAAAGAAGTTTACAATGAAATATCATGAAATCACAGCAAAATAATGCATGACCTCAGCACTGCTGATGCTGATGGGCACTTTTTTTTTCAACTTGCGGCTGGACAGTAGCTGAAGTATAACTGTTACCAGAGCACTTACTCTGGTGAGCTGAAGAAATGTTGAGGTAAAATATCTGCCCTTTTTACATAGAGATGTTCAGGTGATATTTTCATGTCAGATTTTTACAGTTATGCTGCATCACTTTCAAGGAGTGCGCTAAGAATAGCGCTATTTGTACTGTATATTTTGTATCAGTAGTGTTCCTGTTGTTTGCTGGGTGCCAGGATTAAATGGGAGGTGTTAAAAGGTCATTGCCTACACCTTCTTAGTGATTTGTTATTTGTATGGAAATCCTAGCAATCTTCTTCCTGGCCTCCTCTTCTGGTTTTGACCCTGGCAAGTTCTTTGGCATAATGATAGGACTGTTACACTACTATGATCAGTGGTCATGGGCCAACCCCCACATAAAGCTTTTAACTGTGTACCTGTTGACCCCATGCTTTTTGAACGGCTATTTTTCTGGCATTTCTAAGTCTACCTGAAGATGCAACAGTTTACTCAGAGTTGTTTCAAGTGAAATCCTGCTTAGAGTCTGCAATGCATTTCCTGCTAAGGTGGTTCTAGGGCTGCCTCAACCATGGGACCAAGTGGGTCCAATGGACCCAGGCAGCACTTGACAAAGGGCAGCACTTAAAGGGACAGTATACACTCATTTTCATATGACTGCATGTAATAGACACTACTATAAAGAATAAGATGCACAGATACTGATACAAAAATCCAGTATAAAATGGTTTAAAAACTTACTTAGAAGCTGTCAGTTTGGCTCTGTTGAAAAGGTAGCTGGAAAGCCCACTGCAAGTGGGAAATAAGACACTACCCCCCCCCCTCCCCCTTCTTTTGCATATGAAAAGACCTTTTACACAAACAGAAGCAAGCTGGAGAAGGTAGCTGACAGTATTCACATAAATCTTTGGGGCTTGGTTAGGAGTCTGAAAATCAGAGCAATGTTATTTAAAAATAAGCAAAACTATACATTTATTTTAAAAAAAAACTTTATGGGCTATATAAATAGATCACCTACAAAACATTTATGCAAAGAAAAAATGAGTGTATAATGTCCCTTTAGTGACTGAGTAACTCACTGTCAGACCCAGACCACTCCTTTCCTCTGTCTCCATGGGGAAGTTGCAGGCTCCCAGCAGCATAACCTCATCATACACAAAGATACAGAACCAGTCATTCAAGATGGGACAAGTGCATCTCTTACCACTTATTGTGCAATTGTGCGTAAGCATTGGTTGCATGCAGGTAGGAGGTCAGGCTAAAAGATTGATATGCTTATCAGTAATGTTACTACTGGGGGGGCATCATTACATGTCAGGTTATGGTGTATATGCACTCAGGACACAGACCCTCGGGGCAGTGGTAGGGAATTGGAGACACCGACCCCTGACCTGGGGAAGAGTATCCTGGACGTGGATAGATGATATTCTGTGGTTCATAGTTGCAAGAAGTTATTGTAGAAATCATAGAGTAAAGCATATGAATATAATATATTGTGACTTCAATGGAAACATAAATTGATACTGTGACTAATGGTTAATAGGAGTAGCTGCAGCATTCATGAGATAAATATAGCAATGTGAGATGTTCAGGCTTCAGAGTAAACTGGTAAAAGGTTGTGACTCATGGATGCAAAGACTTACTGTAGGTTCACAGTACTTAATAGTATTTAGAGCTGTAAGCAGAGTTGTACAGATGATAGACAAATTGCAAGTTTAAGGCATTAAATACTGATTGTGCATATATTGGAAAATCACAGGAGAACTGTTTAACTGAACACATAGATGCAAAGTTCTGAATAGATTAACATGCTTGCAGGAGGATATTTCAACTATGATAACTTGTAGCAGAGAAAAGTAGTAAAGTTTTGAGTGTGATGCTGTTGTAGCAATTTGAGAGACTATAACCAATGCATTGTTGTAATTTAGAAATAGTTCAGAGATTGTTAAGTAGCAGAGTCCAGGAAACAAAAGGAATTATATGGATACTTGCGATTAGATGATTTTAAGCATAGCTTGAAGGAAAGGCTGTAGTTTGTATATGCTGGTAAAATCCATAATGGAAACAGTCACAAACCTCTGTTGTTTCTGGAACAAAACTTCAATACTAATGCTATGCACATTGGGCCTGAGAAGATTTAAAAGGAGGCTGAGAGAATCAGGTGCATGAATGATTAGTTAATTTGGCAGGTAAGTTGAATGCAGATACTGCCCACACAGTATGAATGTCAGTAGCAGGGAAGGCAGTCCTAAAGGGACAGTGATATCAGGCAGGCATATGTTACATTACATTCTTGAACCCAGGCAACACCATGGGGCCCATTTATCAAGCTCCGAATGGAGCTTGAACGGCCGTGTTTCTAGCGAGTCTTCAGACTTGCAAGAAACAGCAGTTATGAAGCAGCGGTCCATAACCCTGTCCGCCTGCTCTGAGCAGGCGGACAGGAATTGCCACAATACAACCTGATCGAGTATGATCAGGTTGATTGACACCCCCTGCTGGTGGCCGATTGGCCGTGAGTCTGCAGGGGGCGGCGTTATACCAGCAGCTCTTGTGAGCTGCTGGTGCAATGCTGAATACGGAGAGCGTATTGCTCTCCGCATTCAGCGATGTCTGTCAGACCTGATCCGCACTGTCGGATCAGGTCCGACAGACATTTGATAAATGGGCCCCAATATCTTGACCCGGCCCTGAGTGGTTCCAGTCTTCAAAACAAATAAGTGTTTTATTACCTAATAGCCAGAAAATGGAAGTTGCTCCACCTACACACATAGGATTGGAAAGAAAGGACGAAAGAGTTTGGATACATGAGGAGAAACAAGCTTAATCCATTCCAAAAATATTGGGAAGAAACTATTTCATAATAGGAATGAAGCCTACAGCAAAACCCTAACATACAAAAAGGAGGAGACAGAAAAACAGAACAAATTCTCCAGCGAAGTAAGGAAGAGGGATAGTGATAGTACTGTTACACTACTATCATCAGTGGTCATGGGCCATCCCCACTTCTCAGCACCCAATATCACCCTGGGCATTTTGACGCACTGCTTAGTGCCACTCTCTCCTTTCCTACTATTTCTCTTCCAATATATAAATGCTCAGTCCCCACTTACCATTCCTTATCGTTTATTAAGTGGAGAAATAACTATATGTCCTAGCCTTGGAGAGCTCAAATAAGTTAATGTTTTACACTAGGGAATGCAGCCAAAGTCTATTGCAAAGAACAAGCATTCTACCCAACATGTTCAATCAGTGCCGTTCTTTTGTTCTTTCTCTCCTTCTTTCTTTCTTACCCCCATAGTTCTAGTCTTAGCAACAGACAAGTGTTGATTTAAAAAACAAAAAAACAATTATACAAGCCTTAAAGACCTCGAGATCAGAGTTGCTGATCTTGCCCATTATTACTGGGAAATATGAAAACCAAAAGCACTTCCAACATATTGAGGGGGCTAAAAGACACTATGCTTGTGAGCTTGGGTATTGAACCTCAAAAGTGATGACCCTAAAGT
Organism: Bombina bombina; assembly: GCF_027579735.1. Lineage (NCBI taxonomy): Eukaryota > Metazoa > Chordata > Amphibia > Anura > Bombinatoridae > Bombina > Bombina bombina. Next base: position 54,413,964 of record NC_069507.1, on the reverse strand, counting down.
GTGGAACAGATGTGTTTATCCTTGTATTGCAAAACCTATTCTTGGAGATGACTTGGGACCTCAATTCATGCCCTTTGTCGCTACATTTTCTATCATTATCTGTTTCAATAAAGTTTTAAAAATTAAAATAAAATAATTGTCACTAACTTCCTTAAAGGGACACTAAACCCAATTTTTTATCTTTTGTAATTCAGATAACTCATGCAATTGTAAGCAACTTTCTAATTGACTCCTATTATCAAATTGTCTTCATTCTCTTAATATCTTTATTTGAAATGCAAGAATGTAAGTTTAGATGCCGGCCCATTTTTGGTGAACAAACTGTGTTGTTCTTGCTGATTGGTGGATAAATTCACCCACCAATAAACAAGTGCTTTCCATGGTGCTGAACCAAAAAAATAGCTTAGATGCCTTCTTTTTCAAATAAAGAAAGCAAGAGAACGAAGAAAAATTGATAATAGGTGTAAATTAGAAAGTTGCTTAAAATTACATGCTCTATTTGAATCACGAAAGAAAAAAAAATTGGGTTCAGTGTCCCTTTAAGCAGTGGGGATATGATAAGAGATCAGGCTTTAAAACCTAGGGAAACAGATGTTACACCATGGCACTACCCATTACTTTATACTTTTTTTTTTTTCTTTTTACTGTTTAAGCAACTTGGTTTCAATCACAATCTTTCCGATATCACCTCCCTATAACTCAGTTTCAGTTTCGGCCAATATATGAAGTAGACATGTGCGATTCGGTTCGGTTCGATTTGGAAATTCGGAAAATTTGGCAAATTCGGAGATTCGTATCGAACCAAATCTCCGAATTAAAATAGTGCCAAATCTACCGAATAAATCCGAATTACTTCGGATTTATTCTGATTTATTCGGTAGATTCAGATGGCCATGGATTAATCTAGTATTGTACAGTATATTAGGTTATATCACTCTGCTATGGGTTACACCTAATGTACAGTACATAATATTAGTCTAATCCCACCTAACACTTACCGAAATTCCGAATTTCCGAACCGAATCGAACCGAATCCAGCCAAATTTATTCAAATCCGAATGAATCCGAAACAAATCCGAACCGAATTTATTCGAATCCGAGTGAATCCGAAACCAATCCAAACCGAATTGATTGAAATTTTTCCGAATTCGAATTGCTCCGAAACCGAAATTCGAAAAAATCCGAATCGATCCGAACCGAACCGAATTTTTTTCGCCATGCACATGTCTAATATGAAGCACGTTTTTCAGGGGACCACAATACAATATGGATTCTGCTGATAAATGCCCACAGCCACAACGAGTTTTCAAAAGAAAAGGCCCCCGAAAATGTGTTTTTCGTTTTTAAGCACTTGTTTCATACCTCTCGGGGTTCTTTATACCTTCGTACAGCATATAAGGAAAATACTAATTTACATATGTGAGATTAACCTCTTGTAATCAGAATCCACCCTGATCGCTGCTAAATGATATCAATGCCATTTTTGCTCATTGATTATACTGACACTTTTAATATTTAAAAATAATTTCTTTTTTTTTATATTCCCAATTATTAATTAAAAGAGCTCTGTTTTCTACATATTTCTATTAGAAGGAAATGGTCGCAATTTATCTCATCTTCTAAAATGAGATTTTAATTGCTCTCACATTGTAAACCGTGAACCCAATCCATTGCAACAATGTAGCCGCAAAATAAATGCTATATTTCTTATATATTTTTCTATGTATTACTCCATCAATGGAGTTCATGTAGTCAAAGTTGCACTGGGACATTCCCATTCCATACCTTCCAACTGATACAGATATTACATGATTGTCACAGGGTTAGGAGGTCTGTCCCTCCCTTGCAAATGTCCTGGTTTTCAGGGACTGTCCCAGTTCCACCCATACTGTGCAGTGGTTCCACCCAACCCACACACCCTGCCCATCCACAGCCCCACCCAGGAGGTATCTCATTCTACTCCAGCTGGGGACAAGGCCAGTGACTGAAGCATACACATGTGTGACAACTTCTCATTTGATTTATCTTTGGCTATGTATTTAACCTATCCCCATGGATTAAACAGGCAGTACAATAAAGAGGTTTGTTAAAAAATAAAATGCTCTAAATAAATACCACAATATCCCTTTAATCTCCACCAGAGCCGTTTACTTTTTAATCTGGATTGTGAGATTTATGGGAAGGTTTTTTGTTTTGTTTTTTTTGTCCTCTAAATATGTGTGTAAATCATGGAAGGTTTTCTCTACTGAGTTGAAAAGGCATAAATCTCTTTCAACATTGTTTTTTTATGTATGACACACAAGGGACGTTCTATTAACTGATCATGAACAGCTATTGACCGTTTACTAAGTTATCTAAACAGAAAAGTCTTAAAAACATGGCAGTATGTGCTGCCCACTGGGGCATCTAATCTTTGTTTTCTAAGAGATCAGATCAGATTAGATTTAAAATTGTAAATCTTTTGGGCCAGGCAGGCATTTTTATTACTATATTCACATAATGTATTATAGCAAAATGTGAATTACACTAGACACATGCAGATTAGCAGGAGATTTTACTGGTATGCTGTTGTTATCCTTCCCATGCTATATGTCATATTATGTATCCTCCCCTGAGGCTTTCTCGTGCTCCCCCTTCCCACCCCAGCCATTGCAATGTGGATTTGAGTCTTTTACTGCAAAGTGTATCAAACATAACCGGCAGTGAGTGTGTGTCCCCAGAAGGCTCTTAGACAGCTGTTTGCATCTGCTTCTCCTCTCAGTGGGGCAAATCAATATGTCAGCGTGAACATTTTATACTTTCTCCTGTTCTGTTGCTCTGCAACTACAGAAATCTCTACTTGTTTATTCTATTTACCTCTATTTATTTTATCCATGTTTCATCTTCTATTTCTCAGTCTCCTGTGATATTCTGCATTCAATCAATCAATCTATCTCTCTCTCTCTCTCTCTCTCTCTCTCTCTCACACACACACACACACACATGCACACATACACACATGCACACACACACATACGCACACATACATACACACACACACATGCACACATACACACATGCACATACACACATACACACACACACATACACACACATACGCACACATACATACACACACACACACACATACAAATACATGCACACATACATACACACACACACATACAAATACATGCACACATACATACACACACACATACAAATACATGCACACACACACATACACACACATACATGCACACATACATACATACATACACGCACACACGTACACACACATACACACACATACACACACACATACACACATACATACACGCACACATGCACACACACATACACACACATACACGCACACATACACACACATACACGCACATATATACACACACATGCACACATACATACATGCATACATACACACACATACACACAGTCACATATGTACACACACATATGCACACACACACATATACAAGCACACACATGCACACACACACACATACGTACACACACATACATACACACACATACAAATACATGCACACACACATGCACACACATACATACACACACACATACAAGCACACATACATACATACACGCACACATGCACACTTACATACACACACATACGCACACACACACGCACACATACATGCATACATACACATACATGCACACACATACACACACAGTCACATACGTACACACACATATGCACATACACACATATACAAGCACACACATACACACACATGCACACACATACATACACACACATACATGAACGCACACACATATACACACACACATGCACACATACACACATACATACATACACACGCACACATACATGCATACATACACATACATGCACACATATACACACACAGTCACATACGTACACACACATATGCACACACACATATACAAGCACACACATACACGCACACACACACACACACACACACACATGCGTACACACACATACATACACATACACGCACATACACACACACATACGTACACACCCACATACATACACGTACACACACACCTTTCTGTTCAGGGAATCCTATCATCCGACATATTAACAAACTAACAAACAGTTGCCCTCTATCTCCTCACTACTATCATTCTCACCTTTGCAGTCCCCAACTCCTGTTTCCCATCCTCCTACCCATCTAGATTGTAAGTTCCCACGGGAATAGGGCCCTCAATTCCCCCTGTATTTGTCTTATCGTATTGTTTCTCCATTGTACTGTTATCCTTGTACCCATGGGCAGCGCTGCGGAATCTGTCAACGCTTTATAAATAAAGAATAATAATAATAACATACACATACGTATATACACTCTCACACACACACATGCACACACATACACACACACATACGTACACACACATACAAACGCACACACATATACAAGCACACACATACACGCACATACACACACACATACACGCACATACACACGCACATACACACACACATACACGCACATACACACACACATGCACACACATACACACACACATACGTACACACACATACAAACGCACACACATATACAAGCACACACATACACGCACATACACACACACATACACATACACGCACATACACACACACACATACACATACACGCACATACACACACACATGCACACACATACACACACACACATACGTACACACACATACAAACGCACACACATATACAAGCACACACATACACGCACATACACACACACATACACATACACACACACATACACGCACATACACACACACGCACATACACACACACATGCACACACATACACACACACATATGTACACACACATACAAACGCACACACATATACAAGCACACACATACACGCACATACACACACACATACACATACACACACACATACACACACACATATGTACACACACATACAAACGCACACACATATACAAGCACACACATACACACACACACACACACATGATGCGTACATACACGCACATACACACACACATACACATACACGCACACACACACATACGTACACACCCACATACATACACATACATACACATACACACACGTACACACACACATACACACACCCACATACATACACATACACACACGTACACACCCACATACATACACATACACACACGTACACACACACATACACACACACACATACATAAACATACATACACATACACACACGTACGTACACACACACATACACACACCCACATACATACACATACACACACGTACACACACACATACACACACCCACATACACGTACACACACACACATACATACACATACATACACATACACACACGTACACACACACATACACACACCCACATACATACACATACATACACGTACACACACACATACATATACTCTCACACACACTCACACACACATACACACACTTTTTCTCTCTCTGCTTCACCTTGTAAGCGTATACATTACCTTCCCCCTTTTCTCCTGTGTCTGCTTTTCATTTGTCTGCTTAGTTGATCTGTTTGCAGAACATCTGCTTATCAGTATTTTCTTTCTGTATTGTGGTCGGTGATGAGGTGTTAATACTTCCTGCTCCTTCTGGCTAAGGTCTGCTTTCAGGTTAGAGCAGATCTCAGCAACACAAGGCTTTTAATCTTTTATTGTATTCATATATATATATATATATTTGTTAATACCTTTGTTGCTAAGGAATCATATGTGTATCCTGCAAAAGATGGACTATACAGCAAACAGCACCATATTTAAAAAAAACATCAAGTTTTCATTCATTTATTTAGTACTACATTTTATTCACAATAAAAATGAAAGGTGTGTAATGCAGTATATGTCATTCCCCAGCTTGTGTTGCTTAAAGGGATATAAAATCCAAATTTTCTTTCTTTCATGATTTTGACAGAACATATGATTATCAACAACTTTCTAATCCACTTCTATTATAATTTTTTCTCTTTCTCTTGCTATAATTTATTGAAAGGCATACGAAGGAAGACTCGGCAGCAGCAATGCACTACTTGGAGATAGCTGCTTATTGGTGGCTGCACATATGTTTCATTGTCTCAACAGACGTGTTCAGCTAGCTCCCAGTAGTGCATTACTGCTTCTTCAATAAAGAATACCAAGATAATTAAACAAATTAAATAATAAAAGTAAATTCAAAAGTTGTTTAACATTGTATTTTCTATCTTGCTAGTAAAAAGTTTGTGGGTTTTCACTTAACCCCTTAGTGACCAGACCATTTTTCAATTTTCTGACCGTTAGGGACCAGGGATATTTTTACATTTCTGCTGTGTTTGTGTTTAGCTGTAATTTTCCTCTTACTCATTTACTGTACCCACACATATTATATACCATTTTTCTCGCCATTAAATGGACTTTCTAAAGATACCATTATTTTCATCATATCTTATAATTTACTACAATTTTTTTTATAAAATATGAGGAAAAAATGGAAAAAACACACTTTTACCCCCAAAATCTCTTACGCATCTACAACCACCAAAAAACACCCATGCTAAATAGTTTCTAAATGTTGTCCTGAGTTTAGAAATACCCAATGTTTACATGTTCTTTGCTTTTTTTGTTATAGAGCAAGAAATACAAGTATCACTTAGCTATTTCCAAACCATTTTTTTTTTGTTTAAATTAGCGATAGTTACGTTGTAACACTGATATCTGTCAGGAATCCCTGAATATCCCTTGACATGTATATATTTTTTTAGTAGACAACCCAAAGTATTGATCTTGGCACACTTTGGTATATTTCATGCCACCATTTCACCACCAAATGCGATAAAATAAAAAAAATCGTTAACTTTTTCACAAACTTTAGGTTTCTCACTGAAATTATTTACAAACAGCTTGTGCAATTATGACACAATGGTTGTAAAAGCTTCTCTGGGATCCACTTTCTTCAGAAATAGCAGACATATATGGCTTTGGCGTTGCTTTTTGGTAATTAGAAGGCCGCTAAATGCCGCTGCGCACCACACTTGTATTATGCCCAGTAATCAAGGTGTTAATTAGGTAGCTTGTAGGGAGCTTGTAGGGTTAATTTTAACTTTAGTGTAGTATAGTAGACAACCCAAAGTAGTGATCTAGGCCCATTTCAGTATATTTCATGCCACCATTTCACCTCCAAATGCGATCAAATAAAAAAAATTATTAACTTTTTCACTAACTTTAGGTTTCTAACTGAAATAATTTACAAACAGATTATGCAATTATAGCACAAATGGTTGTAAATGCTTCTCTGGAATCCCCTTTGTTCAGAAATAGCAAACATATATGGCTTTGGCATTGCTTTTTTGGTAATTAGAAGGCAGCTAGATGCTGCTACGCACCACACTTGTATTATGCCCAGCAGTGAAGGCGTTAATTAGGTAGCTTGTAGGGTTAATTTTAGCTTTAGTGTAGAGATCAGCCTCCCACCTGACACATTCCACCCTCTGATCCCTCCCTGACCCCTCTTAAACAACTCTCTTCCCTCCCCCAACTCACAATTGTCATCTCCATCTTAAGTACTGGCAGAAAGTCTTCCAGTACTAAAATAAAAGGATTTTTTTTTATGTTTATTCTGCAGTGTTGGATCCCCCCTTAGCCCCTAACCTCTCTGACCCCCCAAACAGCTCTCTAACCCTCCCCCTCTACCTATATGCCACCATCTTGGGTACTGGCAGCTGTCTGTCAGTACCAAATTTCGTTAAAAAAGTGTGTTTTTATTTATTTTTTTATCTGAAAGTGTAGCTGCCCCCCTCAATTCCCTACCTCTCTCCCTCCCAGATCCCTTTCCCTTTCAACGCTTATTCCCCCCTCCCTCTCCCTCCTTCCCATACATTTGTTCTAATATAAATGTAGTGTGTGCGAGCGTGCATGCTCCCGCACAATTGTGCGCATTTGAGGGATACAGGAACCGGAATCGACCAGCAATGGGCCGATCAGGATCGCTTCCACTGCTTGAAACCCCAGAGGACGTGTCAGGCACGTCCTTGGTCATTAAATTACACTTTTTGTAGGACGTGCCTGACACATCCTTGGTCGTTAAGGGGTTAAAGGGATACTAAACCCAATTTTTTTATTTCACGATTTAGATAGAGCATGCAATTTTAAGCAACTTTCTAATTTACTCCTATTATTATTTTTTCTTCGTTCTGTTGGTATGTTTATTTGAAAAAACAGGAATGTAAAGCTTAAGAGCTGACCCATCTTTGTTTTAGCACCTGGGTTATGCTTGCTTATTGTTTTGCTAAATGCAGCCACCAATCATCAAGCGCTATCCAGGGTGCTGAACCAAAAATGGGCCAGCTCGTAAGCTTACATTCCTGATTTTTCAAATAAAGATAGGAAAAGAATGAAGAAAAATTAATAATAGGAGTAAATTAGAGAGTTGCTTAAAATTGCATTTTCTATCTCAATCATGAAATAAAAAAATTGTTGTTTTTTTTAGTTAGTTATAATACACTGTGTGCACAATTATTAGGCAAGTGAGTATTTTCACCAAATCATCATTTTATGCATATTGTCTAACTCCAAGATGTATAAACTTGAATGCTTATTGGATTTAAGCATATCAGGTGATGTGTATTTGTTTAATGAGGGAGGGTGTGGTTTTAGGAGATTAACACCCTATATCAAGGTGTGCATAATTATTAGGCAGCTTATTTTCCTCAGGCAAAATGGGCCAAAAAAGAGATTTAAAGGGCCACTAAACCCAAACTCTTTCTTTCATGATTCATATAGAGAATAGAAATTTAAACAACATTACAATTTATTTCCATTATTTATTTTGCTTCATTTTTTAAATATCCTTAGTTGAAGAAAAAGCAATGCACATGGTGAGCCAATCATACGATGCTTCTATGTGCAGCAACCAATCAGCAGCTAGTGAGCATATCTAGATATGCTTTTCATCAAAGAATATCAAGATAATAAAACAAATTAGATACTATAAGTAAATTAGAAATATGTTTAAAATTGCATTCTCTTTCTAAATCATAAAAGAAAAAATGTGGGTGGCATGTCCCTTTAACTTAAGTCAAAAATTGTAACAAGGGGGGCGGAGCTAGCTGCCAGATCAAGCAGACGTATTTTAGAAGAGCTCCTGAGGCTAGATAGCAAATAATAGCTTTAATCAAAGTTTAAACTATAAGTTATTATATAATAACTTGGTCTTTGAGATTCTCTCTCCAGAGTCTCCTATTGAGAACGGATTCATAAGCCTTCACAGAGAATATTGCAGCTACGTCTCCTGAATGAAGCAGGCCAGAAGCAGTGCCGGGTGATAGCTACCTTTAACCTTTCAAGCTGGTCCCCGGATCCCCACCCTCCTCTCCCGGTTTCTTGGTCAAACCAGACAGATTAACTTGAGCTGTATTATCGCAATACTGGCCATAAACACCTGTAAAACAACAGGAACTCAGAATAATTGTTATTTTGCTACTGGATGCAAGCAACCAAGATGGGGACTACCGTGTGGGAAGTGAAAATTCTGGGACTTCTCGATACACACTTCCTTGAACTGAAGCAAACGATTACTGCAATCCTAGAATCTATATTCACTAAGAGATTGCCCAGTTACCCGTTTGAGAAGCAGCAAGCCGTATCTGAAAGGAATACCACTGATGCTATGGAGCTTGGAGTTAGGGTATGCAGAGATACAGGACCTGTTGTGGCGGAGGACGCAGGATTTATTACCCATTGTGCTAAACGCTCTACAATTGTGGAAGACGAGGTAATGTCTAGATCTCACAAAGAGGGGGCCCGGAAAGGTGCGCAAATTGACTCTGCAATTTACAACACCAGCATGGTCTGGCTCTGTCACTCACATGCCGCATTGCGTACGGGTGGCTCCTACAGACTATCTCAGAGACAGGCATTGCACCCGTACGAAGGCACGGGAGATTTAGAATCACCTCTTCAGCTCTGCTTGATTAATGGGACCTCTTACTTTCCAGTGCTAAGAGGGTTATTAGTCTCACATACAGCCTGTGCTAGTACTGTCCACGGAGGTAACCCCTACAACCTATGTGTATTGGGCACCCAGAGAGCAGGTGTTGGTTAAACTGTAGTCCCCATGCTTGGTCATAGATGGAGACATGGCTACAATATGGACATACTTAGCAATTGAACTGCAAGTTAATGTAATGCCTAACCTTTTTGCTCTCCATATTCCCTTTTCATATCACGTTATCTTATTTTGTGTCTGTTCTATGTTTTGTTAAACTTAACCTTAGGAAACACTATATTCCTTTTATAGCCTTATATAGAGATCATAGACATGTTTCTTGAATGCATTTAGGGAACTGGATGACAGGATTGGTCTAGATGGGTTATATGAAGTCTTGAGTAATGCTGCTGTAAGTGTTAATATATATAATTTCAAGACAATCTATATCACTACTATGGTATGGCTTAATGTCCATGTATATTACTGCTTTTATAATGTGCGATGACCATATATATCCCCTCTGATCACATTTTACGGCTATTGATACATATGCCCTATATACTTTCCACTAAAACCCTGCTCACTACAGATCCACCCTCCATATCCTATTGGGCACTAGGGTGCAGGATGTCGCTCTGGGCCGGCTGTCAGCGGCCGAGACAGCTGGTCGGGTGCTGTTTTCTGTTGCTCAATTTTTATGTAGTGCCTAAAAGCAGAGACAGACGGATAACTAAACCTTAAGGGATCTGACACAGATAGTCACATTATTACATGGGAGAAGTGGTGAAGTTACGCACAGGTTTATTATATGGATATGATGTTTAATGCTCTCACTATATAAGAAGAAACAGGTGAAGTTACTTTCCTGTGGTTACTTGGGATGTTAAATAGGTTTATAAGGTTAAGTCCAGTGATGAGTGTTGATTTAGGGCTTGCCTGCATCCAATGTTTTGTTTTGTTTTGTTGAGTTCCTCCTTCATGATAGTTTAGATATTTGACATGCTCTACAGTGTGTTAGCATAGAAATACTTTTAAGTATCTTATGAGCCGAAAGAGGTGTTTACTCACTGTCATAATTTACTCCCCCCCATAATGTATCTTCCTAACTGGAAGAGCTACTTAAACGGTTTATCTTATATGTACCGCAACCTTTTATTTTGAAAGTATTATTGTGACATTTTCTATTTCCTTTATGCTAGCTTTCTTTTTGTTTTAATGGGAGGCATGTATTTTGTATTGCTAAATTTTTTCTGAGACCTAATGGCTATGACTATATCTCTAAGAGTATATCAGATATGAAAATAATATTTGAAAATGTCCTAGTTTCTTAGCAACAAAAAAAAAATGGAAAATTTGAGGTTTATTTTCAATTTGTGTTTACTATTTTTGATATGCAACAAACTGAACCCTATATGAAGATATAGTGGTTATTGTACCTCTTTTACTTTTATGTCATTTATTTGTTGTAATGCATTTATACCTCAATAAAAATATTTGAAAAAAAATAAATAAAAATTGTAACAAGTCTTTCAGAGGGATGCATAACTCTTGAAATTGCTAAGATATTGTGGCCTGATCACAGAACCATCAAACGTTTTGTTACAAATAGTCAAAAGGGTTGCAAGAAACGAGTTGCAAAAAAAAAGGCAAATTAACTGCCAAATATTTGAGAAGAATCAAATTTGAAGCTACCAGGAACCCATTATCCTTCAGTGCTGTCATATTCCAGAACTGCAACCTACCTGGAGTGCCCAGAAGAACAAGGTGTTCAGTGCTCAGAGACATGGCCAAGGTAAGGAAGGCTGAAACTCGACCACCACTGAACAAGGCACATACGTTGAAACATCAAGATTGGGCCAAGAAATATATTCAAAGGTTTTATGGACTCTTGACGGACCAGATGGATGGGCCAGTGGCTGGATCAGTAACGGGCACAGAGCTCCACTTCGACTCAGACTCCAGCAAGGTGGAGGTGGAGTACTGGTATGGACTGGTATTATTAAAGATGAGCTAGTTGGACCTTTTCAGGTTGAAGATGGACTCAAAATCAACTCCCAAACCTACTGCCAGTTTTTAGAAGACACTTTCTTCAAGCAGTGGTACAGGAAAAAGTATGCATCTTTTAAGAAGACCATGATATTGATGCAGGACAGTGCTCCATCTCATGCATCAAAGTACTCTACTGCGTGGCTAGCCAGTAAAGGCCTCAGAGATGAAAGAATAATGGCATGACCCCCTTCCTCACCTGACCTAAGCCCTATTGAGAACTTGTGGGCCCTTTTTAAACGGGAGATTTATCGTGAAGGAAAACAGTACACCTTTCTGAACAGTGTCTGGGAGGCTGTGGTTGCTGCTGCACAAAAAGTTGATTGTCAGCAATTCAAGAAATGGACATACTTCATGGATGGAAGGCATATGACTGTTATTGAAAAAAAAGGGTGTCTATATTGGTCACTGATTTTTTTTGTGGAAATCTCAGAAATGTTTATTTGTTATGTTTGAGATGTTTGTTTATTATTCTCACTTTAACAGATGAAAATAAACAAGTTTTTGTTTTTCATTTCGTTGCATAATAATTCTGCACACTAATAGTTGCCCTATAATTCTGCGCACATAGATATTCTCATAAGAAAGCCAAAACCTCAGCTTTACTTTATTAAATATTCAGGTTTGAGGTTTATTAAAATTTTGGATTGACCGAGAACACTGTAGTTGTACAATAATGAAATGAATCCTCAAAAAACATAATTTATGTAAGAACTTACCTGATAAATTCATTTCTTTCATATTGGCAAGAGTCCATAAGCTAGTGACGTATGGGATATACCAGGAGGGGCAAAGTTTCCCAAACCTCAAAATGCCTATAAATACACCCCTCACCACACCCACAATTCAGTTTAATGAATAGCCAAGTAGTGGGGTGAAAAAGAAAGGAGTAAAAAGCATCAATAAAGGAATTTGGAAATAATTGTGCTTTATACAAATAAATCCTTCCTAACCACCATAAAAAGGGTGGGCATCATGGACTCTTGTCAATATGAAAGAAATGAATTTATCAGGTAAGTTCTTACATAAATTATGTTTTCTTTCATGTAATTGGCAAGAGTCCATGAGCTAGTGACGTATGGGATAGCAATACCCAAGATGTGGAACTCCACGCAAGAGTCACTAGAGAGGGAGGGATAAAATAAAAAACAGCCATTTTTCGCTGAAGAAAATTAATCCACAACCCAAAATATAAGTTTATTCTCATAAATGAAAGGAAAAAACTTAAAACATAAGCAGAAGAATCAAACTGAAACAGCTGCCTGAAGAACTTTTCTACCAAAAACTGCCTCCGAAGAAGCAAATACATCAAAACGGTAGAATTTAGTAAATGTATGCAAAGAAGACCAAGTTGCTGCTTTGCAAATCTGATCAACTGAAGCTTCATTCCTAAAAGCCCACAAAGTGGAAACTGATCTAGTAGAATGAGCTGTAATTCTCTGAGGCGGGGCTTGACCCGACTCCAAATAAGCTTGATGAATCAAAAGCTTTAACCATGATGCCAAAGAAACGGCAGAAGCCTTCTGACTTTTCCTAGGACCAGAAAAGATAACAAATAGACTAGAAGTCTTCTTGAAATCTTTAGTAGTTTCAACATAATATTTCAGAGATCTCACCATATCCAAAGAATGTAAAGATCTCTCTAAAGAATTCTTAGGATTAGGACACAAGGAAGGGACAACAATTTCTCTATTAATGTTGTTAGAATTCACAACCTTAGGTAAGAATTTAAATGAAGTCCTCAAAACTGCCTTATCCTGATGAAAAAATCAGAAAAGGAGATTCACAAGAGAGAGTAGATAATTCAGAAACTCTTCTAGCAGAAGAGATGGCCAGAAGAAACAACACTTTCCAAGAAAGTAGTTTAATGTCCAAAGAATGCATAGGCTCAAATGAAGGAGCCTGTAAAGCCTTCAAAACCAAATTAAGACTCCAAGGAGGAGAGATTGATTTAATGACAGGCTTGATACGAACCAAAGCCTGAACAAAACAGTAAATATCAGGAAGCTTAGCAATCTTTCTGTGAAATAAAACAGAAAGAGCAGAGATTTGTCCCTTCAAGAAACTTGCAGACAAACCCTTATCCAAACCATCCTGAGGAAACTGTAAAATTCTAGGAATTCTAAAAGAATGCCAAGAGAATTTATAAGAGGAACTCCATGAAATGTAAGTCTTCCAAACACGATAATAAATCTTTCTAGAAACAGATTTACGAGCCTGCAACATAGTATTAATCACAGAATCAGAGAAACCTCTATGACTAAGCACTAAGTGTTCAATTTCCATTCCTTCAAATTTAATGATTTGAGATCCTGATGGAAAAACGGACCTTGAGACAGAAGGTAATGCCTTAATTGAAGTGGCCAAGGTTGACAACTGGACATCCGAACAAGATCTGCATACCAAAACCTGTGAGGCCATGCTGTAGCCACCAGCAATGCAAATGATTGCTCCATGATGATGTTTGAGATCACTCTTGGCAGAAGAACTAAAGGCGGGAAAATATAAGCAGGTTGATAACACCAAGGAAGTGTCAACGCATCCACTGCTTCCGCCAGAGGATCCCTGGACCTGGACAGGTACCTGGTAAGTTTCTTGTTTAGATGAGAAGCCATCAGATCTATTTCTGGAAGACCCCACATCTGAACAACCTGAGAAAACACATCTGGATGGAGGGACCACTCTCCCGAATGTAAAGTCTGACGGCTGAGATAATACGCTTCCCAATTGTCTATACCTGGGATATGAACCACAGAAATTAGACAGGAGCTGGATTCCGCCCAAGCAAGTATCCGGGATACTTCTTTCATAGCTTGGGGACTGTGAGTCCCACCCTGATGATTGACATATGCCACAGTTATGATATTGTCTGTCTGAAAACAAATGAACGGTTCTCTCTTCAACAGAGGCCAAATCTGAAGAGCCCTGAAAATCACACAGAGTCCCAAAATATTGATTGGTAATCTCGCCTCATGAGATTTCCAAACCCCTTGTGCTTTCAGAGATCCCCAAACAGCTCCCCAAAATGAAAGACTCATATCTGTTGTGATCACAGTCCAGGTTGGACGAACAAAAGAGGCCCCTAGAACTATACGATGGTGATCTAACCACCAAGTCAGAGATAGTCGAACATTGGGATTTAAGGATATTAATTGTGATATCCTTGTATAATCCCTGCACCATTGGTTCAGCATACAAAGCTGGAGAGGTCTCATATGAAACGAGCAAAGGGGATCGCGTCCGATGCTGCAGTCATGAGACCTTAAACTTCCATGCACATAGCTACTGAAGGGAATGACTGAGACTGAAGGTTCCGACAGGCTGAAACCTATTTTAAACGTCTCTTGTCTGTTAGAGACAGAGTCATTGACACTGAATCTATCTGGAAACCTAAAAAGGTGACCCTTGTCTGAGGAATCAAATAATTTTTTGGTAAATTGATCCTCCAACCATGTTTTCGAAGAAACAACACTAGTTGATTTGTGTGAGATTCGTCAGAATGTAAAGACTGAGCTAGTACCAAGATATCGTCCAAATAAGGAAACACCGCAATACCCCGCTCTCTGATTACAAAAAGTAGGGCACGAGAACCTTTGAAAAGATTCTTGGAGCTGTCGCTAGGCCAAAAGGAAGAGCGACAAATTGGTAATGCTTGTCTAGAAAAAGAGAATCTCAGAAACTGATAATTATCTGGATGAATCGGAGTATGAAGATATGCATCCTGTAAGTCTATTGTGGACATATAATGCCCTTGCTGAACAAAAGGCAGAATAGTCCTTATAGTCACCATTTTGAAAGTTGGCACTCTTACATAACTATTCAAAATTTTTAGATCCAGAACTGGTCTGGATGAATTTTCTTTCTTTGGGACAATGAATAGATTTGAATAAAACCCCAGACCCTGTTTCTGAAACGGAACTGGCATAATTACCCCTGAAAACTCCAGGTCTGAAACACACTTCAGGAAATCCTGAGCCTTTACTGGATTTGCTGGGATGTGTGAGAGAAAATATCTTCTCACAGGAGGTCTTACTCTGAATCCTATTCGGTACCCCTGAGAGACAATACTCAGAATCCATTGATTTTGGACAAAATTTGTCCAAATATCCTTGAAAAATCTTAACCTGCCCCCTACCAGCTGAGCTGGAATGAGGGCCGCACCTTCATGCGGACTTGGGGGCTAGCTTTGGTCTCTTAAATGGCTTGGATTTATTCCAATTTGAGGAAGGCTTCCAATTGGAAACGGATTCCTTGGGGGAAGGATTAGGTTTCTGTTCCTTATTCTGTCGAAAGGAACGAAAACGGTTAGAAGCTTTAGATTTACCCTTAGGTCTTTTATCCTGAGGCAAAAAAACTCCCTTCCCCCCAGTGACAGTTGAAATAATTGAATCCAACTGAGAATCAAATAATTTATTACCTTGCAAAAAAAGAGATAGCAATCTAGACTTAAAAGTCATGTCCGCATTCCAAGATTTAAGCCACAAAGCTCTTCTAGCTAAAATAGCTAAAGACATAGATTTAACATCAATTTTGATGATATCAAAAATGGCATCACAAATAAAATGATTAGCATGTTGAAGCAAGCAAACAATGCTAGACAAATCAGAATCCAATTCTTGTTGCGCTAAATTTTCCAACCAAAAAGTTGATGCAGCTGCAACATCAGCCAATGAAATTGCAGGCCTGAGAAGATGACTGAATATAAATTGGCTTTCCTTAAATAAGATTCAAGTTTCCTATCTAAAGGACCTTTAAAAGAAGTACTATCTTCCATAGGAATAGTAGTACGTTTAGCAAGAGTAGAGATAGCCCCATCAAACTCTAAAGTAACTGCTGGCAAAGGATACAATTTTTTAAATCTTGAAGAGGGAATAAAAGAAGTACCAGGCCTATTCCATTCCTTAGAAATCTTATCAGAAATAGCATCAGGAACTGGAAAAACCTCTGGAATAACTACAGGAGGTTTATAAACAGAATTTAAACGTTTGCTACTTTTAATATCAAGAGGACTAGTTTCCTGATAGATCCTCATCAGAGAAGGATAATTCAGTATGTTGTCGGTCATTTGAAATTTCATCAACTTTATGAGAAGTTTTAAAAGACCTTTTACATTTATTAGAAGGCGGGATGGCAGAAAAAGCCTTCTGAATAGAATCAGCAATAAATTATTTTAAATTCACAGGTATATCTTGTACATTAGATGTTGAAGGAACAGCAACATTCAATGTACTATTAGTGATGGACACGTTATCTGCATGTAAAAGTTTATCATGACAACTATTACAAACCACAGCTGGAGATATAACCTCCACAAGTTTACAACAAATTCACTTAGCTTTGGTAGAACTGTTATCAAGCTGCAGGGTTCCAACAGTGATTTCTGAGACAGGATCAGATTGAGACATCTTGCAAATATAAGAGAAAAAAACAACATATAAAGCAAAATGATCAATTTCCTTATATGGCAGTTTCAGGAATGGGAAAAGAATGCAAACAGCATAGCCCTCTGATAGAGAAAAAAGGCAAGAGGCATATAGGAATGGGGCTTTAAATAATGAAAATATTTGGCGCCAAGAATGACGCACAACACAAACAGAAAACATTTTTGGGCGCTAACATCCAGAAATGATACACTAGCATCATTGAAGACGCAACCTTGTGAAAAGACTCAGCGTCAACTAAGACGCCGTAAGTGACGAATTTGCATCATCGAACGTAACTTTGCACCAAAAAATCTTGCTTCAAAAATGACGCAATAAACTTTTGCATTTTGCGCCCTCGCGAGCCTAATTCTGCCCGCAAATTTGAAAATGACAGTCAATTGAAAAAACACTATACCCCAGGTAAGAAATACATTTTCCTAAAAATGCATTTCCCAGATATGAAACTGACAGTCTGCAAAAGGAAATATACTGAAAACCTGAATCATGGCAAATATAAGTACAATACATATATTTAGAACTTTATATAAATACATAAAGTGCCAAACCATAGCTAAGAGTGTCTTAAGTAATGAAAACATGCTTACCAAAAGACACCCATCCACATAGAGCAGATAGCCAAACCAGTACTGAAACGGTTATCAGTAGAGGTAATGGAATATAAGAGTATATCGTCGATCTGAAAAGGGAGGTAGGAGATGAATCTCTACGACCGATAACAGAGAACCTATGAAATAGATCTCCCGTGAGGAAAATCATTGCATTCAATAGGTGATACTCCCTTCACATCCCTCTGACATTCACTGTACTCTGAGAGGAATCGGGCTTTAAAATGCTGAGAAGCGCATATCAACGTAGAAATCTTAGCACAAACTTACTTCACCACCTCCATAGGAGGCAAAGTTTGTAAAATTGAATTGTGGGTGTGGTGAGGGGTGTATTTATAGGCATTTTGAGGTTTGGGAAACTTTGCCCCTCCTGGTAGGATTGTATATCCCATATGTCACTAGCTCATGGACTCTTGCCAATTACATAAAAGAAATACAACTTGCCTAATAATTGTGCACACAGTGTATATATATTTATATATATATATATATAAATATAAATATATATATATATAGTTAGAAAAAAGAGAACAGTTAATAAAATTAACAAGGCGCTCTGCTGTACTTAATGTCTCCAATATATGGAAAAAATAGTTTATACACAGTTTGATATGTAAGTGTGCTGAAGAAAAGTTTTTTCCTTTGGACACTTACCTCTGACGAAGAAGTCTGTCGTCTTTGTGTATTCTACGAACCAGCACTAAGGATATTGTCAATTGATAAACACCTGTGAATTAATTGCAAGGAGTTCATATCAATGCTGCTATACTCCTACTATCAGCAGACTCAAAGTACAGATCCCTGAATCTTACATAGTAAGAAAGTTCAGAAATCCTACACCTGAGAACCTACATAGAAGGTCTTAACATTTGGCGGCAACATTTGGGATAATAACAGCTAAATCACCTACCATACTATCAGTATTGGGATTAAGCTTTTATCTTACCTCATACACGATTGAGGTTCATTAATGTAAGCGCAATACCTTGTATATATAATAAATTTAATTTATGTTATACAGTATTACGCTATGTGTTTTTCATCTTCTTTTCCTGCTTAACTGGGAACATCATCTGAGAGGACAAAGATTCTCACCACCTGAGAGGAGAAAAGATCCTCACCAACATTTGAAGGAAAAACAGAGAGTCCAGGATTTCCATTAAAGTTGTAAGGATCCGAAAATACCAAGGGAACAACTAAAGTGGTCCAGGAAATTCGGAGGACATCACTCTGAGATTAAAAGATATCACCATCTGTACCCAGCAATAGCGATAACCTCACCTCATATGATTGAGGGTACAGCTGGTAAGCAGGAATTATCTACTTTATTTCCATACCAGAGGAAATTTCTTTCAAAGGAAAAAACTTTTCTTCAGCACATTTACATATCAAACTGTGTATAAACTATCTTTTCCATATATTGGAGATATTAAGTACAGCAAAGTGCCTTGTTAATTTTATTAACTGTTCTCTTTTTTCTAACTATTGTTACAGTGACATGGGTACACTGTGTTAATATCTAGGCAGCACGCTAACTGATTTTTTATTGGGACACCAATCACTGTGCCTTACTCATACCAAACTATCGCCTAGATTACGAGTCTTGCGTTAGGGTTAAAAAGCAGCGTTGGCCGGTCCCAACGCTGCTTTTTAATGCCCGCTGGTATTACGAGTCTTGAAATGACAGGCTCATCTCTCACTTTTTTGTCCAGACTCGGAAATACCGCAAATCCACTTACGTCAATTGCGTATTCTCTTTTTTCAATGGGACTTGCATAGCGCCGGTATTACGAGTCTTCCATAAAGTGAGCGGTAGACCCTCTCCTGTCAAGACTGGTACCGCATTTTAAAGTCAGTAGTTAAGAGTTTTACACTACAAAGCCGTAGCATAAAACTCTTAACTAAAGTGCTAAAAGTACACTAACACCCATAAACTACCTATTAACCCCTAAACCAAGGCCCCACACATGGCAAACACTAAAATAAAAAATGTAACCCCTAATCTGCCGAACCGGACATTGCCGCCACTATAATAAACATATTAACCCCTAAACCGCCGCACTCCCGCATCGCAAACACTATTTAAATATTATTAACCCCTAATCTGCCGGCCCTAACATCGCTGACACCTACCTAAATTTATTAACCCCTAATCTGCCGCCCCAACGTTGCCGCCACTATATTAAATGTATTAACCCCTAAACCTAAGTCTAACCCTAACCCCTCCTAACTTAAATATAATTACAATAAATCTAAATAAAATTACTACAATTCACTAAATTATTCCTATTTAAAACTAAATACTTACCTATAAAATAAACCCTAAGATAGCTACAATATTACTAATAGTTACATTGTAGCTAGCTTAGGGTTTATTTTTATTTTACAGGCAACTTTGTATTTATTTTAACTAGGTACAATAGTTATTAAATAGTTATTAACTATTTAATAACTACCTAGTTAAAATAAATACAAAAGTACCTGTAAAATAAAACCTAACCTAAGTTACAATTACACCTAACACTACACAATAATTAAATTAATTACCTAAACTAAATACAATTAATTACAATTTTAAAAAATTATCTAAAGTACGGAAAAAAACAAACACTAAATTACAGAAAATAATAAAATAATTACAAAATTTTTAAACTAATTAGACCTACTCTAATTCCCCTAACAAAATAAAAAAGCCCCCCAAAACAAAAAAAAGCCCTACCCTACACTAAATTACAAATAGCCCTTAAAAGGGCCTTTTGCGGGGCACTGCCCCAAAGTAATCAGCTCTTTTACCTGTAAAAAAAATAAAATCCACCCACACAACCAACCCTACTCTAAAACCCACCCAATCCCCCCTTAAAAAAACCTAACACTAACCCCTTGAAGATCACCCTACTGTGCGACGTCTTCACCCAACAGGACAGAAGTGGTCCTCCAGACAGGCAGAAGTCCTCTTCATCCGGAGTCTTCTTCAACAATGATGTCATCCAAGATGGCGTCCCTTCAATTCCGATTGGCTGATAGAATTCTATCAGCCAATCAGAATTAAGGTAGGAAAAATCCTATTGGCTGATGCAATCAGCCAATAGGATTGAGCTCTCATTCTTTTGGCTGATTGGAACAGCCAATAGAATGCAAGCTCAATCCTATTGGCTGATTGGATCAGCCAATAGGATTGAACTTCAATCCTATTGGCTGATTGCATCAGCCAATAGGATTTTTCCTACCTTAATTACGATTGGCTGATAGAATTCTATCAGCCAATCGGAATTGAAGGGACGCCATCTTGGATGAAGTCACTTAAAGGAACCGTCATTGTTGAAGAAGACTCCGGATGAAGAGGATGCTCCGCATCGGATGTCTTGAAGATGGAGCCGCTCCGAGCCGGATGGAGGAAGATAGAAGATGCCGTCTGGATAAAGACTTCTGCCGGTCTTGAGGACCTCTTCTGCCCGGCTTGGATGAAGACTTCTGCCCGTCTGGAGGACTACTTCTGCCCGGTTGAGTGAAGACGTCTCACGGTAGGGTGATCTTCAAGGGGTTAGTGTTAGGTATTTTTAAGGGGGGATTGGGTGGGTTTTAGAGTAGGGTTGGTTGTGTGGGTGGTGGGTTTTAATGTTGGGGGAGGAATTGTATTTTTTTTTTACAGGTAAAAGAGCTGATTACTTTGGGGCAATCCCCAGCAAAAGGCCCTTTTAAGGACTATTTGTAATTTAGTGCAGGGTAGGGCTTTTTTTTTATTTTGGGGGGCTTTTATATTTTGTTAGGGGGAATAGATTAGGTGTAATTAGTTTAAAAATCTTGTAATTATTTTATTATTTTCTGTAATTTAGTGGGCGGGTTTCGTACGTTAGATAATTTTATTTAATTGTAATTAATTGTACTTAATTTAGTGAATTAATTTAATTATAGTGTAGTGTTAGGTGTAATTGTAACGTAGGTTAGGTTTTATTTTACAGGTATATTTGTCTTTATTTTAACTCAGAAGTTATTAAATCGTTAATAACTATTTAATAACTATTGTACCTAGTTAAAATAAATACAAAGTTGCCTGTAAAATAAAAATAAACCCTAAGCTAGCTACAATGTAACTATTAGTTATATTGTAGCTAATTTAGGGTTTATTTTATAGGTAAGTATTTAGTTTTAAATAGGAATTATTTAGGTAATTGTGGTAATTTTATTTAGATTTATTGTAATTATATTTAAGTTAGGGGGTGTTAGGGTTAGACTTAGTTTTAGGGGTTAATAAATTTATTATAGTGGCGGCAACATTGTGGGCAGCAGATTAGGGGTTAATAAATGTAGTTAGGTTGCGGCGACATTGGGGTTGGCAGATTAGGGGTTAATAGATATAATGTAGGGTTCGGCGATGTTGGGGGCAGCATTTTAGGGGTTCATAAGTATAATGTAGGTGGCGGCGGTGTCCGGAGCGGCAGATTAGGGGTTAATAATATAATGCAGGTGTCGGCGATGTCGGGGGCGGCAGATTAGGGATTAATAAGTGTAATATTAGGGGTGTTTAGACTCAGGGTTCATGTTAGGGTGTTAGGTGTAGACATAACTTTTATTTCCACATAGGAATCAATGGGGCTGCATTAGGAGCTGAACGCTGCTTTTTTGCAGGTGATAGGTTTTTTTTCAGCCGGCTCTCCCCCATTGATTCCTATGGGGAAATCGTGCATGAGCATGTTTTACCTGCTCACCGCTAACGTAAGCAGCGCTGGTATTGAGGTGAGATGTGGATGTGGAGATGTCTATTTAAAAAAAAACTACAAACCCCAAACCTAAAATTACACAAAATAAAAAAATAAATAAACAAAGCTATCCAAAATAAAAAATTTAAACCTAAACTAATACCCCTATAAAAAATCCCCCCAAAAATAAAAACACCCCCTAATCCGAGGACCTCCGCCCTGGAGAACCGCCACTGAGGATCCACGCATTAGGGAAGCCAGCTCTGTACCTCCGCTTTGCGCCACATTCGCTCTGGATGAAGATAGAAGATGATGGAGCCGTCTGGAAGAAGACCTTCTCCGCCGGACTTCAGGAACGGTGAGTACCTATTTGGGGCTTAGTGTTAGGATTTTTTTTAATTTTTATTTATTTTTAAGATTAGGGATTTAATGGGCTGGAAAAGAGCTCATTGCCCTTTTAAGGGCAGGAAAAGAGCTGAATGCAATGCCCATACAAATGCCCATTTAGGGGCAATGGGTAGTTTAGGTTTTTTTAGTGTTAGTTTTTTTTATTTTGGGGTTTGGTGGGTGGGGTTTTTTTACTGTTAGGGGGGATTTAGTCATTTTTAAATGTAAAAGAGCAATGCCCTACAAAATGCCCTTTTAAGGGCTATTGGTAGTTTAGTTCAGGAGTGTTTTTATTTTGGGGGGCTTTTTTATTTTCATTGGGATTAGGTTTAATTTTTTTTTATTTTTGATAATTTTGTTTATTTTTTTCTGTAATTTTAGAGTTTTTTTATTTTTTGTAATTTTAGATAATTTTTTTGTAATTTAATGTTAGGTTTTATTTAAGTGAAACTTAGTATTGGGGTTAATTTATGGGGTGTTAGATTAGGGGGCTTAGTAATTAAATTAGTTATTTGCGTTGTGGGGGGTTGACGGTTTAGGAGTTAATAGGTTAATTAGGTTTATGCGATGTGGGGGTTTGTCGGTTTAGGGGTTAATAGTTTAATTAGGTTTATTGTGATGTGGGGGTTTGTCGATTTAGGGGTTAATAGGTTAATTAGGTTTATTGCGATGTGAGGTTTGTCGGTTTAGGGGTTAATAGGTTAATTAGATTTATTGTGATGTGGGGGTTGGCGGTTAAGGGGTTAATATTTTAATTATGTTATTTGTGGATTGGGGTTAATTATTTTATTTCTTTGAAATATGGGGGTTGGCGGTTTCTGTGTTTGTTAATACTTTGTGCGGGAGGTTAGTTTTCTTTTATTATACTTCGTGCGGGCGGTTACGTGTTTTTTATTTATTTCTTGCGGGCGGTTACGTGTTTTTTTGTTATTTTGTGCGGACATTTGTGTTTTGGTTTTTTTCCAGGCTTGGGGTTTGCCTACACTGCATCCAGGTGGATTCTTTTGTCTGCACGCGCAACTGGAGACACCAACGGACGCGTTACAAACGCGATTATTGTAAAGATATATATATATATATATATATATATAAAATAAACAAATTAATAAAACCTTAATGGCAGAGCTACAAAAAAAATTTTGGACCTACCCGGTCAACAAATCTTCCTACTACAGACCTGATCATTTTTGAAACTATTACACACTGTACTCTGCATATGCAATGAATTATCTGGTTTCACAAAGATTTATATTTCTGGATATATTTTGTGCAATGTGGTTTAAATAAACTTATTGGAAAATTTATCAGTGCACGCAGATAAGATATTTTTATTGCTGTTATTATTATTTATTTTATTTATGTTTGTTTTATTTATTTATTATGTATGTATTACGTATTTGCTTTTTAACAAGTGTAACCTCTTGTATTGTAAATGTGCAAGCAGAGATAAGTAGGTTACATTGCACTATCCTATAATCTTATATTATATACATAAGTATAATCTCATCATTATTATCTACTTATTTTATTTTTCTGAAGTGACAGATTCCCCTTAAAATTAAAATAATAGTCTCTACTAAAATTAAAGGGACGTGAGACCCAAATTCTTTATTTTCTTATCAAACTTACTTTGTTCTCATGGCATTCTTTATTGAAGAGCATACTTAGATAGGTTGTGTGCAGGTGTCTGGAGAGATATATGGCAGCAGTTTTGCAAGAATTCTTTTGAGCACCAGATGGCAGCAGTGTTTGAACAATGTATTACATGCTTAAAAGGCATTCTTGCAAAACTGCAGCCATATGGTGCAACAGACATGTTCCTAAGCCTACCTACCTGATTTTCAACAAACGATACTGAAAGTACTAAGTAAATTTGATTATTATTATGTTTTAAATGTACTGGAGAGTTTCTTAAAATTTCATTCATCTAAATCATAAAAGAAGGATTTTGGTTTTCATGTTCCTTTTAGAGACTTTTATTTTTAAGAAGAATTGACTACCTACCATTTTAAAAATGTTGCCATTTCTCTATATAAAAATTTAGAAAGTTCCACTGTTTCTGGCATTTTCCACCATCCACAAGTATTGCACACAGCATATGTATAGACAATACGTGTGTATTTCAGAAGCCCACTTCTGTAGACATTACAGTGGCACAGTCATCCCGCAATACTAGTCACCAATCATTCTCCAGAAGCAAAAGTAAAAAGAAAATCTATGTTTAACATATTACAAATATTTACTGCAACATTTAATTCTAACAAGTAGTTACAATACCATAGGAATACTATCCAGTGTAGCTAGCTAGGATGGCCAGTTCTCCTCAACAAAATACTGGATATCCAGCAATTAGGGCTGTGGGAGGGCAATAAATTGGTGTGACGCAAAAAGCCTATAACCAATATTATACCTTTTAGTTCACCATAGAACCCACAATATACAGTATATCTTTTTCACAGTTGAGCAGAGATTTATCCTCTTGGTAGGCAGTAACAAAGCAGGGATTTTGCTGAGCTGGCTGCTAGGAATACACAGAAAGTAATTTTACTCCTATATATCTGCTTTACTAACAGAGCTGTTGCACATCTCACCCTGTCAGCCTTAGGCACCAAGCTTCTAAAGCAGAGGCATGGAAGGATGCCCTGTTTCCTCTTTATCATACGAGTAGTGCAGCTTCTAATTGGCTCTTCTATTTGCAAACAAGAGGGCAAAGGGCAAGCAAATGGGGTTTGTAGTGTGTATGTAGAGCCATTCACACAACTACACTGCAAAAAAAAAAGTTCAGTGACCATTTAAAGGGACAGTAAAGTCAAAAGTAATCTTAAATAGAATAGATAGGCATAACATTTCAAGTTTACTTCTATTATCAATTTTGCTTAGTTCTCTTGGCATTCTTTGTTAAAGAGTAATCCTAGGCAAGCTCAGGAGAGTGTAAGTGTCTTTAGCCATCTGGCAGCAGTGTTTGCAACAAACTTTATAGCAATGCTATACATACAAAAACTACGACAGGCACTATATGGCAACAGAGTTTGCAACTATGTATAACATCGCTATAAACATTGTTGTAGATATTTATGGACATTTGGATGAAACACCAGACTGACAGGATCAATACTGGAAAACTGTAGCTCACACAGAGTCTACCAAGATACAAATTTGACATATCTCTCAAATTATTAAAAGACGTCAAATTTATGACACAATCTTATCATCAACTTTTTAAATGTCCACATCTCAAAACTTGCATCACACGAAGGACATTCTGATTTTTTATGTACGAGTGTATGCATATTTATTTCATATTTTTTTTGTCTTTTTGCTGTTTATCTGATTTACTTATAATATTTAGGAAACAAATCATGGATGTTGCCTGGATATGAAAATAATGCCATTATTGTGACAATATAAAAAGGTCAGGGGAGACTGACGTAGAAACACAACACACATCATCATAATGAAATATATAAATGGTGACGTTGATTAGTAAGGGAAACAGTAACATTTCAGTCAAATAAGAATATACATAACCTGACTACAAAAGATATTTCATGTAATTACTAAGAAATGTTAAATATTATCCTAAAAGAGGAAAATACCAGGTCAGGTTTAGAAGGAATGCACAGGACCTGCTCCAGCTACTGACCTTTCTTGCAGTTGGCTGTTCCATAGGGGCCAATTTATCATAGTGCAAGCGGGCATGATACGATGTAGTATATCATGTCCGCCGCACATCGATAAATGCCGATAGCATACGCTGTAGGCATTTAGCCCCCTGCAGATTCACAATCGGCCGCTAGCAGAGGGTGTCAATCAATCCAATCGTATTCGATTGGGTTGATTTCTGTCCGTGGCCTCAGAGCAGAAACGGGGCATCAAGCTCCATACAGAGTTTGATAAATTGGCCCCATAGACTTTGATAGTTTGGACTTTGTGCCATTATGTAAATAGGGAATTCTTGAGTTTTCTTGCTGAAATGTTTTAACATGATCTGTACGTTTTATTTGGGTTAGTCTGAAACATTTTGGAAAACCCCTGTTGTGAAATAATGGTTATTTATGTCTGTAAAATAGCAAGTTCAGAGAACGTGAGAGTTTGATATGTGTATTTTTTATCTTGGAGTCTCATTAATTATCCTGTATCTGGGCTTTCAACTGCTGGAGGAACACAGAAACATTTCTGGCTTGTAGGAAAAGTAATAAATGATTGTTGAGTAGGTTGGATGTAGTTCTTGAAAGAAACAACTCTGATGTGTCATGAAAACAAGATTTATCACACTTCTTGTAAGTCCCTTATTTTACAACATTTGAGAAGAGCTGTCGATCTGAATTCCCTGAAAGCCCAGATATAGAAGAACAGAAAGCATGACATATACGTTCTATTCTATGCCAGGCAGATTATGTGTTAAATTACCAACAAATATAATGAGTAAAAATAAATTATTACCATATGGCTTAACCTAGGTATTTGACGCTATTTTGAGAAGTTAAACACATAGGTCTAGATTACAAGTGGAGCGCTATTAATATTGCAGAGTGCGCTATTCATATCACATCCCTGTGCTAAGAATAGTGCACAGTCTTGCACCATGATTTGTTAAAAAAAAAAAAAAGTTTACCAGAAAATCTCAAAGCCCCTTTACTTTCAATGGATAGTGCAGCGTGCACTATCATCACTCATATTACTAATGGTGAGTCATGAGTTTCACTCAAGCCCAGCACATAATAATGCTGTATATGTACATGTATGTGTGTGCACACATACTTACATAGACATACATATGTACACATACTGTACATACACACGCATACATATATATGTTTATATATATATATATATACACACATATATATCTAAATACACACATAAGTCCTTTTAAAACATTTATTGCATTAAAAAAATGATGCACAGTATATATATATATATATATATATAGACATACAGAGAGAAATGCACTCACAGGAATGAACAACCAGCTCAATACTATTGTTAGCTTATTCTATGGCGATTTACCACCTGGGTGCAACTTCTTTTTATCCCAGTAATGCTTTTCACAGAGTAGAACTTTCCTGTAGTATATCAGTCTGATCCCGCCTATTACGGTCAGTCCAGCACCGAAATACCAGGCAATTCCTCTATGAACAAGGAACACAGCAACCCCAGACAATCGTTTCAGCCTTCATTGGGCCTCGTCAGTAAGGTGTAGCCATATACCTCTAAGCACACTGAGCAAGGAGTCCACATCTGGTTTCCCCTTTTTCCCATAGGGAGACTAAATACACACAGAGAGTAGCACACTCACAGGAATGAACAACCGGCTCAATACTATTGTTAGCCTTTTCTATGGCGATTTACCACCTTGGTGCAGCTTCTTTTTAGCCCAGTAATGCTTTTCAAAAAGTAGAACTTTCCTGTAGTATATCATTCTGATCCCGCCTATTACGGTCAGTCCAGCACAGAAATACCAGGCAACTCTTCTCTGAGCAAGGAACACACCAACCCCAGATGATCATTTTGGGCTTCATTGGGTCTCGTCAGTGAGGTGTAGCCATATTCCTCTAAGCACACTGAGCAAGGAGTCCACATTTGGTTGCCCCTTTTTTCCTTTAGGGAGACTAAATACATACAGAGAGAAATGCACTCACAGGAACAAACAACCAGCTCAATACCATTGTTAGCCTGTTCTATGGTGTTTTACCACCTGGGTGCAACTTCTTTTTAGCCCAGTAATGCTTTTTACAGAGTAGAACTTTCCTGTAGTATATCAGTCTGATCCAGGGTCGGCTCCAAGGGGGGACATTGATGGGCAATGCCCGCCCAAATGGAATGCTGTGCCCCCTCAAAAAATATTGATATGATCATACACTTTAAAAATAATAAATAAAATAATGAATTGTTATGTAATGCTGCATGCTGGGGGCGGAGTTAGCTGCCAAACTTTGAGGTCGCATTACACATCTACAAGGAGATCTGTGTCTTAACCTCTTATTTGGAATTGGAAGTTAATTAGAGACGTTTTGGACTTGTCTTTAACCCTATCAATTTTACCTATTGTGAGTTACTAATTTTCTTAAACAATAGATCATGATAAGAATATGATTGTATCATATAAATATAAGTCTATAAATGGCTACCGGCTTCTATCAACGCCTCAAAAGTGCACTGTGATCTTAGGCCCGGCCATTTATAGATACAATCATACTGACTGCTTTCAAACTCGCGTAAACTTTTGATGCCTCCACTGCCATGTGCGAGAACTCATTCTCGACCCTTAAAAACGTTTTCACAGATCATAGACGTGCTATACTTCATGTACGCAAAGCCCAGTTGGTACAACTGACATTTGAAAGGGATCTCACTCGCAAGTGCACAAATGAATGGAAAGACATTATTTTGAAGAGGTTCCATTCTGACACTCGCCACCTTCCACTATACTAATGGTGAGTCCAGCTTTGTTTGATTTTGCATTGATTCCATGTTTGAATGTAAACGCCAGCCTTGGTGCCTTGTTGTAATTGTAAGTGTCAGACCTATTGTATAACCTAAAGGCACTTTTAACTGTTAAATTCTAGGCGTAAAGGTCAGGAAAATGTTGCACTGAAAAAATATTTGTTGTAATACGATACAGTGGTGTGCTGAGCTGTAGGGAACATGTTTTCAGAAAATCTTTCTTTGTTGTTGCTCATGTGCTTACCTGTATATATTTTCATTTTGTGTATTCGGTTTTGAGCAAAGGTGACAGACCGTTTGTTGTAGTTGTACCTGAGTTCAGAATTAAACGACACACAAGTTTGTGTGCCAAAAGAGAAAAGTTGTCAAGACTCAATTTTTCCCATCTCCTCTACAATATATTCCTTTAATACTGGCTTTGGCTATAAATTAAATATCAAGATGGCTACACTTTCCTGCAGAATATGTAGGTCTGCTCTTATTTTGACTCTCATACATGCTTTGTAAATGCCCCCCATTTCATTCATTCTGGAGCCGACCCTGGTCTGATCCCGCCTAATACGGTCAGTCCAGCACCAAAATACCAGGCAATTCCTCTATGAACAAGGAACAAAGCAACCCCAGACGATCGTTTCGGACTTCATTGGGCCTCATCAGTGAGGTGTAGCCATATTCCTCTAAGCACACTGAGCAAGGAGGCCATGTCTGGTTGCCCCTTTTTTCCTTTAGGGAGACTAAATACATACAGAGAGAAATGCACTTACAGTAATGAACAACCAGCTCAATACCATTGTTAGCCTGTTCTATGCTGATTTACCACCTGGGTGCAACTTCTTTTTAGCCCAGTAATGTTTTTCAGAGTAGAACTTTCCTGTAGTATATCAGTCTGATCCCGCCTATTACGGTCAGCCTAGAACCGAAATACCAGGCAATTCCTCTCAAACAAGGAACACAGCAACCCCAGACAATCGTTTCGGCCTTCATTGAGCCTCGTCAGTGAGAGCAAAGAGGAATTGCCTGGTATTTCGGTGCTGGACTGACTGTAATAGGCGGGATGAGACTGATATACTACAGGAAAGTTCTACTCTGTGAAAAGCATTACTGGGCTAAAGAAGCTGCACCCAGGTGGTAAATCGCCATAGTACAGGCTTACAATGATATTGAGCCGGTTGTTCATTCCTGTGAGTGTGCTTCTCTCTGCCCTGGATCAGACTGATATACTACAAGAAAGTTCTACTCTGTGAAAAGCATTACTGGGCTAAAGAAGTTGCACCCAGGTGGTAAATTGACATAGAACAGGCTAACAATGGTATTGAGCCGGTTATTCGTTCCTGTGAGTGTGCTTCTCTCTGTATGTATTTAGTCTCCCTATGGGAAAAAGGGGAATCCAGACGTGGACTCCTTGCTCAGTGTGTCTAGAGGAATATGGCTACACCTCACTGATGAGGCCCAATGAAGGCAGAAACACCTGTCTGGGATTGTTGTGTTCTTTGTTCAGAGAGGAATTGCCTGGTATTTCGGTGCTGGACTGACCGTATTAAGCGGGATCAGACCAGGGTTGGCTCCAGAACGAATGAAATAGGGGGGCATTTTTTTCACGAGGGGGCACGCATTAACAAAGCATGTATGAAAGCCAAAATAAGCCAAAGGTGCGCTAGGCCTAAAGTGTGCTAACCTAAAGTGCGTGAAGCCGAATAGTGAAATACTGAAGTTCTTCACTAAGCTTAAAACTATGCATTTTTATTGATATGTGTATATTCTGTCTATGATTAAGGCTCCAAAGGAGCTGAAACGCGTCAGACGCCCATCCCAGCCCCTTTCTTGCTGTCTATTATAGCCATTTGTCCTGTAAATATATCTTAGAAGCTTTTATATTGTGCCAATAAATCCTCACTTTTGCTTTGAGCTCCCTGTCCGGACTTTTTCTTTGTTCTATATATATATATATATATATATATATATGCATATCTGCAAATGTGGTATACATGATACATTGCACTGCATGTGAAGTGGGATGTTATATTGGAGAAACAAGCCAAAAACTTACACAGACACTCAATCAAAAACAACTTTGAAACAAAATACTGTACCCCTGTTGGTCACCATTTTACCCAACCTGACCCCTCCATCCAAAACCTCAAAATCAAGATTCTCAGAGGCAACTTCAAAAACACCATGGAAAGAAAAACCTTTGAAATGAAAATGATAATTCACTTCAACTTGCTAAATTCTGGACTAAATGTGGACTCTGGTTTCTTAACCCATTATCAAAAAATGTTGTAATGTACTTTCATATACTGTAGTCAATTACATTGTATATTCCACACTCTCTATGTATAGGTACGCAGGTAATCCTATGTCCACACTTTTGTCATTATTATTATTCCCCCTTTTTTTCTTTCTTTCCTTTCTCCTTTTTTGACTATCCTATATTTCCCTGTATACATCATTTCACATCTCTATACATACTGATCCTATGTTGATATATAACTTTATGTCAGTATATGCTTTGTGTATAACCATATATTTCCCCTGTCTGTTATCCTTTACTGAGACTATCTGCCTCCTAAACCCCCATCATGATTTTTACGACAACCCCTCCTCTCCCTGCATTCAGACCTCTGTAACACTTTCTTTCTTTCTAGCCATCCTATGTTTTAAGATATAATCTGTAAATTCCATCAAATTGGTCAGTATTGCTTCAGACATTGGGCCTCGGCAGTGAGGTGTAGCCATATTCCTCTAAACACACCCTTTTTCCCATAGGGAGATTTAGTACACACAGAGAGAAGCACACTCACAGGAACGAACAACCGGCTCAGTACTATTGTTAGCCTGTTCTATGACGATTTACCACCTGGGTGCAACTTATTTTAGCCCAGTAATGCTTTTCACATAGTAGAACTTTCCTGTAGTGTATCAGTCTTATCCCGCCTATTACGGTCAGTCCAGCACCGAAATACCAGGCAATTTCTTTCTGGTCTCACTGACGAGGCCCAATGAAGGCCGCAACTATTGTCTGGGGTTGCTGTGTTCCTTGTTCAGAGAGGAATTGTCTGGTATTTCGGTGCTGGACTGACCGTAATAGGCGGGATCAGACTGATATACTACAGGAAAGTTCTACTCTGTGAAAAGCAGTACTGGGCTAAAAAGAAGTTGCACCCAGGTGGTAAATCGCCATAGAACAGGCTAACAATGGTATTGAGCTGGTTGTTCGTTCCTGTGAGTGCATTTCTCTCTGTATGTATTTAGTCTCCCTAAAGGAAAAAAGGGGCAACCAGACGTGGACTTTAGGCCTAGATCACCTTTGGCTTATTTTTACTCTCATACATGCTTTGTAAATGTGTGCCTCCTAGTGGAAAAAAATGCCCCTCATTCATTCTGGAGCTGACCCTGGTCTTAGTGCTCACATAATAGCATACATTAGTTTTAAGCTCCTCCCTATATATGAGGGATTTAGCACATCCTAGGCTTGAGCACTAATATTTTATTTTGAACATGTAATATGAGTGCAAAAATAAGAGTGCTATTGATTTAACTTGATCAGTGTTAGAACACAATAGTGCTAATATTTTTGCGCTCCACTTGTAATCTAGGTCATAATAAGCTAGGGTCAGTAACGCAAAAATTATATACATGGTCTAAGAATTTAAAGTATGTAATTTTTACATCAAAATAGACTTGGATATCTTTTTGGCACCATTATCTGCAGACAGGTAGAGTTGAGATCCAACAGTTGTCACTCCCTACACTGCCTCCTTAATAAACAGCATTTTTCCTCTTATCCTTTTTTCCCTTCAAATCTTCTATTTTTTATTCTGCCTTCACTTTTATTCCTCTTATTGCCAGATCAGAAACAAGCACTTAATCTTCTTCTCAGAATTTCTAAGACTTGATTGACACCCAGTTCTAGCTTATTTTTCAATGTATTGTTAATATTCTATATAACAGTATAACTTTTTGTCTTCAAGATGTATTTTACATATACCTTGAAATGTATCCTTGATTAAAGTCTATAAAGATACAGATGCAATAGTCAATGTTATTTTCAAGCAAAATTTTTTAAAAAATCGTTGTTTTAAATAGCAGAGCAACGCATGGCTATATTGAATTCTACAAGGGATGTGTATATCACCAACCAAAATGCCACAGATCTATGATTATTAACACAATGGGGCCGATTTATGAACCCTCTGTCCGACATGATCCGATCAGCAGATCATGTCCAACAGACATCGCTGAATGCGGAGAGCAATACGCTCTCCGCATTCAGCATTGCACCAGCAGCTCTTGTGAAATGCTGGTGCAATGCCGCCCACTGCAGATTCGCGGCCAATCGGCCGCTAGCAGGGGGTGTCAATCAACCCAATCGTATTTGATCAGGTTGATTTCCCGCGATGTCTGTCCGCCTCTTCATGTGGCTCTTTTGGTTGAGTCTTATACTTGCAGGTGAACTGGAAGTTGATCTAGAGATCCTTGTAGGAACAATAATGTAACAAAAATCTGTAGCTGTACATTATTGGATTTATTTAAGTTTGTGTTGAATATGGATATCCAGTAAATATTAGATATTATATCTTTCCACTATGATAGCCAATAATATTCACATAGAACTACTACCACTGCTTGTCATGAGGCTCCCAATGAACAAAATGCAGCCAATAGACATTTAAAAACACATAGTTTTCCATTGCCAAAAAATAGTTCTCATCATTGGAATATAGGTTTCACTTACGGCTAGATTTAGAGTTTGGCGTTAGCCGTCAAAACCAGCGTTAGAGGCTCCTAACGCTGGTTTTGGGCTACCGCTGCTATTTAGAGTCAGTCAGGAAAGGGTCTAATGCTCACTTTGCAGCCGCGACTTTTCCATACCGCAGATCCCCCTACGTCAATTGCGTATCCTATCTTTTCAATGGGATCTTTCTAACGCCGGTATTTAGAGTCGTGGCTGAAGTGAGCGTTAGAAATCTAACGACAAAACTCCAGCCGCAAAAAAAAGTCAGTAGTTAAGAGCTTTCTGGGCTAACGCCGGTTCATAAAGCTCTTAACTACTGTGCTCTAAAGTACACTAACACCCATAAACTACCTATGTACCCCTAAACCGAGGCCCCCCCACATTGCCGCCACTCTATTAAAAATGTTTAACCCCTAATCTGCCGACCGCACACGGCCGCAACCTATGTTATCCCTATGTACCCCTAATCTGCTGCCCCTAACACCGCCGACCCCTATATTATATTTATTAACCCCTAATCTGCCCCCCACAACGTCGCCGCCAGCTACCTACAATAATTAACCCCTAATCTGCCGACCGCACCTCACTGCTACTATAATAAAGTTATTAACCCCTAATCCGCCTCACTCCCGCCTCAATAACCCTATAAGAAATAGTATTAACCCCTAATCTGCCCTCCCTAACATCGCCGACACCTAACTTCAATTATTAACCCCTAATCTGCCGACCGGATCTCGCCGCTACTCTAATAAATGTATTAACCCCTAAAGCTAAGTCTAACCCTAACACTAACACCCCCCTAAGTTAAATATAATTTAAATCTAACGAAATAAATTAACTCTTATTAAATAAATTATTCCTATTTAAAGCTAAATACTTACCTGTAAAATAAACCCTAATATAGCTACAATATAACTAATAATTATATTGTAGCTATTTTAGGATTAATATTTATTTTACAGGCAACTTTGTATTTATTTTAACCAGGTACAATAGCTATTAAATAGTTAAGAACTATTTAATAGCTAAAATAGTTAAAATAATTACAAAATTACCTGTAAAATAAATCCTAACCTAAGTTACAATTAAACCTAACACTACACTATCAATAAATTAATTAAATACAATACCTACGAATAAATACAATTAAATAAACTAACTAAAGTACAAAAAATAAAAAAGAACTAAGTTACAAAAAATAAAAAAATATTTACAAACATTAGAAAAATATTACAACAATTTTAAACTACTTACACCTACTCTAAGCCCCCTAATAAAATAACAAAGACCCCCAAAATAAAAAAATGCCCTACCCTATTCTAAATTTAAAAAGTTCAAAGCTCTTTTACCTTACCAGCCCTGAAAAGGGCCATTTGCGGGGCATGCCCCAAATAATTCAGCTCTTTTGCCTGTAAAAAAAAACATACAATACTCCCCCCAACATTACAACCCACCACCCACATACCCCTAATCTAACCCAAACCCCCCTTAAATAAACCTAACACTAAGCCCCTGAAGATCTTCCTACCTTATCTTTACCATGCCAGGTTCACCGATCTGTCCTCCGAAGTCTTAATCCAAGCCTCCGAAGTCTTCATCCAAGCCCAAGCGGGGGCTGGTGATCCATAATCCGGCTGAAGTCTTCTATCAAGCGGCGGCTGAAGAGGTCCAGAAGAGGCTCCAAAGTCTTCATCCTATCCGGGAAGAAGAGGAGATCAGGACCGGCAACCATCTTGATCCAAGCGGCATCTTCTATCTTCATCCGATGACGAACGGCTCCATCTTGAAGACCTCCAGCACGGATCCATCCTCTTCGTTCGACGTCCAACTGAAGAATGAAGGTTCCTTTAAGGGACGTCATCCAAGATGGCGTCCCTCGAATTCCGATTGGCTGATAGGATTCTATCAGCCAATCGGAATTAAGGTAGGAAAATTCTGATTGGCTGATGGAATCAGCCAATCTGATTCAAGTTCAATCCGATTGGCTGATTGGATCAGCCAATCAGATTGAGCTTGCATTCTATTGGCTGTTCCGATCAGCCAATAGAATGCGAGCTCAATCTGATTGGCTGATCCAATCAGCCAATCGGATTGAACTTGAATCTGATTGGCTGATTCCATCAGCCAATCAGAATTTTCCTACCTTAATTCCGATTGGCTGATAGAATCCTATCAGCCAATCGGAATTCGAGGGACGCCATCTTGGATGACGTCCCTTAAAGGAACCTTCATTCTTCAGTTGGACGTCGAACGAAGAGGATGGATCCACGCTGGAGGTCTTCAAGATGGAGCCGTTCGTCATCGGATGAAAATAGAAGATGCCGCTTGGATCAAGATGGTTGCCGGTCCTGATCTCCTCTTCTTCCCGGATAGGATGAAGACTTTGGAGCCTCATCTGGACCTCTTCAGCCGCCGCTTGATAGAATACTTCAGCCGGATTATGGATCGCCAGCCCCCGCTTGGGCTTGGATGAAGACTTCGGAGGCTTGGATCAAGACTTCGGAGGACGGATCGGTGAACCTGGCATGGTGAAGATAAGGTAGGAAGATCTTCAGGGGCTTGGTGTTAGGTTTATTTAAGGGGGGTTTGGGTTAGATTAGGGGTATGTGGGTGGTGGGTTGTAATGTTGGGGGGGGTATTGTATGTTTTTTTTTTACAGGCAAAAGAGCTGAATTATTTGGGGCATGCCGCGCAAATGGCCCTTTTCAGGGCTGGTAAGGTAAAAGAGCTTTGAACTTTTTTAATTTAGAATAGGGTAGGGCATTTTTTTTATTTTGGGGGTCTTTGTTATTTTATTAGGGGGCTTAGAGTAGGTGTAATTAGTTTAAAATTGTTGTAATATTTTTCTAATGTTTGTAAATATTTTTTAATTTTTTGTAACTTAGTTCTTTTTTATTTTTTGTACTTTAGTTAGTTTATTTAATTGTATTTATTTGTAGGTATTTGTATTTAATTAATTTATTAATAGTGTAGTGTTAGGTTTAATTGTAACTT
Organism: Bombina bombina; assembly: GCF_027579735.1. NCBI lineage: Eukaryota > Metazoa > Chordata > Amphibia > Anura > Bombinatoridae > Bombina > Bombina bombina. The sequence goes on along the minus strand of NC_069507.1, from coordinate 54,376,611 downwards.
AGGTTAGGATTTATTTTACAGGTAATTTTGTAATTATTTTAACTATTTTAGCTATTAAATAGTTCTTAACTATTTAATAGCTATTGTACCTGGTTAAAATAAATACAAAGTTGCCTGTAAAATAAATATTAATCCTAAAATAGCTACAATGTAATTATTATTTATATTGTAGCTATATTAGGGTTTATTTTACAGGTAAGTATTTAGCTTTAAATAGGAATAATTTATTTAATAAGAGTTAATTTATTTCGTTAGATTTAAATTATATTTAACTTAGGGGGGTGTTAGTGTTAGGGTTAGACTTAGCTTTAGGGGTTAATACATTTATTAGAGTAGCGGCGAGATCCGGTCGGCAGATTAGGGGTTAATAATTGAAGTTAGGTGTCGGCGATGTTAGGGAGGGCAGATTAGGGGTTAATACTATTTCTTATAGGGTTATTGAGGCGGGAGTGAGGCGGATTAGGGGTTAATAACTTTATTATAGTAGCGGTGAGGTACGGTCGGCAGATTAGGGGTTAATTATTGTAGGTAGCTGGCGGCGACGTTGTGGGGGGCAGATTAGGGGTTAATAAATATAATATAGGGGTCAGCGGTGTTAGGGGCAGCAGATTAGGGGTACATAGGGATAACGTAGGTTGCGGCGGTGTACGGAGCGGCAGATTAGGGGTTAATAATAAAATGCAGGGGTCAGCGATTGCGGCGGCGGCAGATTAGGGGTTAATAAGTGTAAGGTTAGGGGTGTTTAGACTCGGGGTACATGTTAGAGTGTTAGGTGCAGACGTAGGAAGTGTTTCCCAATAGGAAACAATGGGGCTGCGTTAGGAGCTGAACGCTGCTTTTTTGCAGGTGTTAGGTTTTTTTTCAGCTCAAACTGCCCCATTGTTTCCTATGGGGGAATCGTGCACGAGCACGTTTTTTAAGCTGGCCGCGTCCGTAAGAACCGCTGGTATTGAGAGTTGCAGTTGCGGTAAATATGCTCTACGCTCCTTTTTTGGAGCCTAACGCAGCCCTTCTGTGAACTCTAAATACCAGCGGTATTTAAAAGTTGCGGCCAGAATAAAAAATGCGTAGCTAACGCACCCCTTTGGCCGCAGAACTCTAAATCTAGCCGTTACTGTTTAGTAATCCAGGTCAAACATGATGTTTGTTTATCTTATGGTGAGATTAAAGTGAACTAGAGAACTCTGGGTAAGATATGCAAATAAGGTATATATCAGATCAAACTAAAGGAAATATTTGCATATCTTGCCCAGAGTTCTCTGTATCACTTTAATCAAACCAAAAGTTAAACAAATATTGTGCTTGCCGTGAAATTTAGCTTCACTTCTCAGCAACTCAGTCCTATATTCTGTTGTTGTAAATGTTGAAGTTTTAAAGCACAAAGTAACTGTAGATATTTTGCTGGAGGTTTTATCATGGACCTGGACTTCTCAGAATAGCAAATAGTAGTGTTTAATATAATGTGACAGCACTAATGAAGAGTGGTGGTAACTCCTATAGTGCAAAGCGGGGGTGCGCTACTTTTTTGTAAAATTTGTTACTGAGATCTACTTATGCCAAATTTAAGAGATTTGTGCATTCTCCAAATGCTAAAAATCAGGAGTGTCCTTGTTTGTTTTACATACATAAAACACAGGGTTAATGATTCCCTGGGGCTTAAAACAGGGGTCAAGTCCTACAAAAAAAAGTGTGGGAACCCTCAAAGACTTCCACCCCCCTCACAATTAATATTGTTTTATACACACACTGTATATATATATATATATATATAGTGGGAGGGCACTCACAGGTCTTATCCAAAAATATTTATTTTTATTTATGTATTAAACAACATAGCAAAGTCAACGTTTCGGCTGTTCTAGACAGCCTATTTCAAGATAATCTTACTGTTTAGAACAAGTGTGTCCTTGTATCCTGAATCATGGCGTTTTCAGCCATTATGTTCTAAACAGTAAGATTGTCTTGAAAAAGGCTGTCTAGAACAGCCGAAACGTCGACTTTGCTATGTTGTGAAATACATAAATAAAAATAAATATTTTTGGATAAGATCTGTGAGTGCCCTCCCACTTCTTCCACTGCATATCCTGATTTGAGGAGTCACCTGGGTAATTCATTGATGAAAGGGGAGTGAGTGCATGTCTCTTTTGTATGATATATATATATATATATATATATATACAGTATATATATATATATATATATATATATATATATATATATATAATTTATAAGTCTTGGTTATTGAAAACTAATTAAAACCAATGAAGGGTTGAATGGTTGCCTTTGAGCCTGAGACTCCTTCTCAGAGCAAGCCACACAGAAATATAAGCAGCATGTGTTCCACACAGTGCAGGTTGATCACACAGCAGGACCGCTGACAGGCTTGCATTTAGTGTATTGTAGGAAGTGTTACTGCTTTTTATTAGAGGATCTCACTATCCCTCTAAACAGTTTGTGCTCCAGCTCCTCCCACCAAAAGCAGCAGTGTTTACTGAAGTGTTTGTGTTCTCTGTCCAGGGGGAACTTAGTTCCACATGCAAAAATAGTGAAGGAACTCCGTTCCCAAGTGTTCCCGCTGGACTTGACCCCTGGTTTTAAATCAATTTTGCCTTATGCCTATCAACCCTGTTGGATTTGAACTTTTAAAGTGTGTTGGTTGTCACTTTGCACTGGGGAGCAATTTTAAAAAAATTTAGCTGCGGCACATTTCAATAAATTCATTTTTCCACAAGAACAAAGAGACAGAGTTTATTTAAGGCCCAGTGTGTGTAGCCTCAACTGCATGTAATAGACATTACTATAAAGAAGAATATGCACAGATACTGATATAAAAATCCAGTATAAAACCTTTTAAAACCTTATTTAGAAGCTCCCAGTTTAGCACTGTTGATGAGGATAGGCTAGGACACCCACTGAAATGGGCTGGAAAAGCAGGAAGGGCACATACTGCCCCCTCCCCTGCATATAAAAAGACCAATTACCCAATCAGGAGCCTGTAGATATCAGTATACATCAAAAACTTTGGGGCTTGGTTAGGAGTCTGAAAATCAGCATAATGTTATTTAAAAATGTAAACATACATGCAAAGAATAATCTAGTGTACAATGTCCCTTTTAATGAAATATGCCCATCATGAAAGATACCTAAGATTTTGATTACTATAGGTTAATGTCACAAATATATATGAGTATTTCCAATGCAGTGAACAAAGGGGATACATGAATAGACCTTTACTGTAACTTTAAGAGGTGCGAATGGGCTATTGCATCAGTCAGTTTCGGGTAACCTCCCAGTTTCTATTTTGAGAACAAGTACTTAACACATGTAAAATGATTTTTCAGGAGCTTTTCTGTTGAAAGAGCAGAATTTTAACAAAGTCATCGATTTTGCATTGTGATGACCAATTCAGCCAGAAAGCCAAAATCCATTTCAGGAGCAAATTGTGAGTGACCACTATATGAGTTGTTTAAATGGTGAAAATATCTAAAGGTTTCAGTTTAAATAAAGTACTTTAGATTCTATAAAGTAATGGGCACTGCCATGTTTAAACTAGTTTTTCTATTTATCTCAGTTTGTGCAAGCAAGGCTGTGTGGAAACATGGCAGTCTGGTGTAATAAGTAATATGTAATATCGGTAGATTTGATGGGCCTTTTTTGCTCTTATCAACCGTCAAATTTTATGTTTCTATGTCTCTTATAGTGCCTGTTTTATAGCTGTCCCTGATTGTCCTCAGCAGGAGAGACAGATAAGAGAAAACGTAAGTAAAAACTCAGTGGGATTCAGAAAACCAGCCATCTTGTAACCTTTCACTTCTTGATGCACAGGGGTAGATTTATTATGGGTCTATCAGACATGATTCGATGCTAATTTCCATTGATTCTGTATGGTATATACCATTTTCTTTCATAGTTAGAATATAATTCTTTTTCTTTCTATTTTTTATTAATTTTGCTAGGTATTTAGTTGAATCTCCATAAAGACCTCTAAATTGGCTATTAAGTTTTGATTCTTCAATATGGGATTTCTGGTCTAGAAAAACATCTCTTTCTCTTCTCGCCTCTTGATATTTATTCCACTTACTTATGGAACGCTCCTCAGAAAATTTTCTATAAGCATTTCTAACACTATTAGAAAGCTGAAGTTCTCGAGCCCTAGCCTTTTTCTTACTATTTATTAGATAACTCATAATTTCACCTCGTAAGACAGCCTTGGCCGTCTCCCAAAAAATCTCCATTCTATCAAAGAAAGCAATATTATGTGTGCAGTAGTCCCTCCATTTCTGCTTAAGCCAATTGGAAAATCTAGGACTATTCATAAGGTATCGTGGAAAGTATAAGGATTGCGTTCTTTTGGAGGAACTAGATGAAGAAGGAAGAGTGAGATAAACTATTGCATGATCGGATATCAATATGTCACCAATACCTGGATTAGTTTGAACAATTGAAAGAGCCTCAGATATTAAAAACAAATCGATCCTAGAAAAAGTTCTATGGGCTCTAGATTCACAAGTAAATGTCAAGGAATCAGGGTGTTTAGTTCTCCAGATATCGACCAGTTTCAACTTTGTGCAGAAAGTTCTAAAATATTTGGCAGTTTTTTTATACTCTTTGGCGTTTGTATTGCAGAACCTTTCTAATTCTGGAAAAAGTGTCATATTGAAATCACCTGCTAAGATAAATTTTCCCCCACAAAGGGAAAAATCTTAATTTTTATTTTTTATTTTTTCCCATACACATTACATAGGACATATGCTACTTGATTGATTTGAATTTGGAGTATGATATATCTTGCCTCTTGATCTTTCTCTATATGTAAGATTTTATAGTCAAGGTCTTTATGCAATAAAAACGCTACTCCACATTTCCTGTCTATACTTGCCGCGGCAACAACTTCACCCACCCATTTAATTTTGAGTTTTGCAGCCTCTATGTCGGTAAGATGGGTTTCCTGAATATAGGCAATATCTGGTCTCTTTTTACCAAGAGTTTTAATTATAAGCTTTCTCTTCTTAGGGGAGGATATACCTCCTACATTCCAAGAACATAAATTTAATCCAGTCATTTCAACCTAACAGAATCTTTTAACTCAATCATTTCTACTTTTTCACAGATGGAAATAGACGAGAGAGAGAGGGGAGAGAGGAGAAGGAGGGAGAAAAAAAAAAAAAAAGGGGGGGGGGGAGAAAAAAATAAAATAAATAAAAGTAATTAAAATGACAAAACATCTACAGACACACACCCCATTCATCCACATATATACCACATATAGCCTGGCGACTATTAATCTATTCATGATAAAACAAAACTCGACTGTATCGATCTTCATTTTGGGATTTTTGAACTAATAAACCTTTTGATACCTTCAATATCCTGGAAAGCAAGTGTAGAATCGCTATCTTCAACTATTACCTTGGCCGGGTAGACCATACGGGCTTTAAATCCATTATTTATTAATTGTGAGCAGAATGGAGCCATTAGCTTTCTCTTTGTGGACGTCTCGTTAGAGAAGTCCTGGAAGAGTAAGATCTTGTTATTGCCCAGCTGCAGGGGGCCATTCTTTCTGGAGAGTTTCAATAATTCCAGTTTGTCTTGGAACTTTAATACTTTAAATATACACATTCTGCTCCTAACTGTACCGTCAGACTGTGTTCTCTTAGAACCTATCCTGTGTGCTCTCTCTATTATTATGGGTAAAGAATCTGCTGACATTCCTAACGCTAGAGGTAATTCAAAGGAAGTGAATTTCATTAAATCCTCATATTCCATAGTTTCTGGGAGCCCCACAATACGTATGTTATTACGTCTGGAGCGATCTTCTATATCCTCCAGGCGCAATTGCATACTTTGAATTGTGGTATCCTGCTTTTGAATAATTACTTCCTGAGCATTTATACGGTCTTCAAGGTCAGAAATTCTGTCCTCCGCTTCACCGATCCTAGCAGAAAACTGCCTGACTTCGGTGGAGAGGGACGACAATTCAGTAGTCATACCCGCAATTTCTTTTTTAATCATTTCAAATTGAGGTGAAAACACCGCTGATAGCTGTGTTATCAACATCTGAATATCAAGGGAAGGGGGAGTTAATTCACCTAATGTAACATCAAGACTGGTGTCATTTGTTTTAGATTTTTTATCTTTTACTTTAGCAGGCATCACCGGTGAATTTCTTTTCGTCAGTGTGACGAATTTTTCCATAGATTAAATGTGCAAGTGAAAATTTAGTACTAAGATGTGAGCCAACCTATTAATAGCCTCGCCACGGCAAGGACACAAAAAACAACACTTGTGAAAGCAAACAAGCTATACTAGCTGAAGTGATGGACCTCTGGGTCCTCTTTCTTTTTTTTTTTTTTTTTTTTTTTTTTTAAATAAATGTGAGTCTCTGAATTTATAGAGTGATCCCCTAGCTGGGGGGAAGGAGACAAAGAGAAAAAAAAGCAACGACAGAAAAAAATAAAAATAAAAACCATGCAAAAAAAAAAAAAAAAAAGAAAAAAATATGGGCCTGTCAAAGTGTTTATATAAGTTCCCTACCTTCCCCTTCCTCTTGTCTCTTTCCCTTTTCACCTATAATCTAGCCACCAGAGAGCATAGACTATACACAATGTTTAAAAAAAAATAACGGTCTTTCTTAAGACTGCTACAGTGTATAAATCTTGATAAGCGAATAACCCAGAATATGAGATTTTTTTTTTTTTTTTTCCCTTCCTTTAGCCCTTCCTTCTCTTTCCCTTCTCTTTCCTTCCTTTTCTCCCTCTTTTTTTCTTTTTGACCCAACCTTGTTAATATAGAAAAGGAATTTCGTAGATAGCAAAACAAACCACAAAAAAAAACAACAATTGTCTAGAAAATGACAAGTCAGCCTAACAAGCAACAATATTAGCACATGCTATTCAATTGTCAGGTTCAGCATAGAAGATCCGGTAAGGTAAATTGGTGTAAACACCATTTTCCAACATATAGATAGATACAAATAACCCCTGTGTTTAGCACATATGTATTGCAGGAGATGTAAAAATAACACATAGGGATGATATGCCAACCCCCAAACTATATTCACATGCAGGTTTTAAATTTGACATGTACCAAACAAATGTCCTTAAGATCTTACGAGGTACACTTCTTATGTCTCTTAATTAGCACCCTGCAAGTAAGAATAGTAAATTCTCAGATTTCCCCTTTTTACTTCGACTTTTATCCTTTTCGTTTTCCTTCAAACTTTAGTTTTCCCTTTAGGAAGATAGAGAAAGTGAAGTAGGCCGTTTGTTGTAGGATTTTACCTCCACAATCCGCTAAAGTTAGCAAGGCCAATACAGAATAAAAGGAGTAGGGTGACCTGGGTAAATATATGAACAGTTTATCCGGTATGGAGCATAATAACCGGTAATCTCTTTAAAGGTTAACTGGCTCTCTTTAAACCAGCAAAGGTAATGGCAAACAAAGAAGGCAAATATAGTAGCGATACTTGCGGCAGCAACAGTTTCTAGAGGCTCCCCGTCGATTTAGTGCAGGCACCCGGATTATCCTGAAGCGGCTGTGCAAACCCAAGGAACCCGGTCCACCGCCTTGACGCAACAGCACAGCTCCCGATGAGGTTGGTCGGCCCAGCACGGATCCCTCCGCAAAGCGACGGACCTCCTCACCGGCACTAGCTTTTCCTCCGGCTTCCTGTCAAGCACTGCAGGAAGCTGTCCGCGGCGTGTCGGGTCTTTGTCTTCCGTACAGCAACCAGCTACCACGCACTGGTTCCGGAGCTCTAGGATCCAGGTAGGGGGTATTTAGGGTGTTAATTACCCCAGGATGTTGCCGCTTAACTTTATGCCTTCTGCCAGGTACTCATTCAGCACTCATTCAGTCCAATAAAAAAGATAGGGACTTTCCAGCTTCTCTACAGCCAGGGTCTCCTGGATGCGAGTATTACCACACTGATATCCCCACTGAGTTGCTGGGGTAAGTGGTTAGATAGCTTGGGTAAGATTTTTTTCAGCGGTGCTTGGTCACCGCACAGCTCTGGAGCATGCTGTTCTCAAGCTCCACCCCAAACGGAAGTCCCCCCATATACAGTTTTACACGTATTGGAATTGTATTTATTGCTTTTCTATGTTGCTAGAGGTTCTCATTTGATGTGTGAGATATTAAGCAGTGGCCACCTCTTGTGACTAAAGATGCTTCAGGGAATTTAACACTAAATACATTTCATGCACCTCCCTTTAATTATGGATGCTACTATTTTAGAACCTAAGTTAAACTGCAGGTTTCTTAATGATATTTATGCATTTAGTATGTAATGCCCCCCTTAATGGCCGGAACACCCACCATCAAAATGCTGAAAAAGATAGATAAAGCAATGTGCAACCTCACAAGAATCTATTAATCTAGGCCATAGACTGTATATATTTAAGATGCTTTTATCATACAGATTTTATGAAAAAAATAATAGTGTGCAAATAGTTCTTAACCGGGCTGCAGCGCCCTTCACCTAGCGTGGCTCACAGCTGTAAGTTATGGGACAGCAACACAATCATGTACTGCAGAGAACATTTTGGAACCACTTTAGGCAAATTTATTGTTATTCATTCCAGCTGTTTATGATGTAAACCTAAGCTATACATTTTGAACCCTTTGTCCAACACACCATTAAGCTAAAGTGCTGTTTTTTCTTAATATACATCAAATCACAAGAGAAATGACTATCGGCTAGATTACGAGTTTGGCGTTAGAGGCTATGCGGTGCTAACAAGCAGTTTATGCTCAACGCTCACTTACAGTCAGCGCTGGTATTACGGGTTTTTACAAACCCGGCTTTAACCACAAAAAAGTGATCGTAGAGCAAAATTTTGCTCCACATCTCACCTCAATACCAGCGCTGCTTATGTTAGCGGTGAGCTGGCTGAACGTGCTCATGCACGATTTCCCCATAGGAATCAATGGGGGAGAGCTGGCTGACAAAAAACCTAACACCTGCAAAAAAGCAGCGTTTAGCTCCTAACGTAGCCCCATTGATTCCTATGGGGAAAATACATTTATGTCTACACCTAACACCCTAACATGAACTCCGAGTCTAAACACCTCTAATCTTACACTTATTAACCCCTAATCTGACGCCCCCAACATCGCCGACACCTACATTATATTGATTAACCCCTAATCTGCCGCTCCGGACACCACCGCCACCTACATTATACTTATGAACCCCTAATCTTCTGCCCCCAACATCGCCAACACCTACATTATATTTATTAACCCCTAATCTGCCGCCCCCAATGTCGCCACAACCTACCTACACTTCTTAACCCCTAATCTGCCGCCCCCAACGTCGCCGCCACTATATTAAAGTTATTAACCCCTAAATCTAAGTCTAACCCTAACTCTAACACCCCCTAACTTAAATATAATTTAAATAAATCTAAATAAAATTACTATTATTACCTAAATAATTCCTATTTAAAACTAAATAGTTATATTGTATCTAGCTTAGGTTTTATTTTTATTTTACAGGCAAGTTTGTATTTATTTTAACTAGGTACAATAGTTATTAAATAGTTATTAACTATTTAATAACTACCTAGTTAAAATAAAGACAAATTTACCTGTAAAATTAAACCTAACCTAAGTTACAATTACACCTAACACTACACTATAATTAAATTAATTCCCTAAATTAAATACAATTAAATACAAATAAATAAAATTATCTAAAGTACAAAACCCCCCCCACTAAATTACAGAAAATAATAAACAAATTACAAGATTTTTAAACTAATTACACCTAATCTAATCGCCCTAACAAAATAAAAAAGATACCCCAAAATAAAAAAAGCCCTACCCTACACTAAATTACAAATAGCCCTTAAAAGGGCCTTTTGCGGGGCATTGCCCCAAAGTAATCAGCTCTTTTACCTGTAATAAAAGTACAAATCTCCCCCCCCAACATTAAAACCCACCACCCACACAACCAACCCTACTCTAAAACACACCCAATGCCCCCTTAAAAAAACTTAACACTAACCCCTTGAAGATCACCTTACCGGGAGAAGTCTTCACCCAACCGGGCCGAAGTCCTCAACGAAGCCGGGAGAAGTCTTCATCCATGCCGGGCGAAGTGGTCCTCCAGACGGCAGAAGTCTTCATCCAGACGGCATCTTCTATCTTCATCCATCCGGCACGGAGCGGGTCCATCTTCAAGACATTAGGCGCAGAGCATCCTCTTCCATCAAAGTCTTCTTACTAAATGACGGTTCCTTTAAGTGACATCCAAGATGGCATCCCTTCATTTCCGATTGGCTGATAGAATTCTATCAGCCAGTCGGAATTAAGGTAGAAAAAATCCTATTGGCTGATGCAATCAGCCAATGGGATTGAGCTGGCATTCTATTGGCTGTTCCAATCAGCCAATAGAATGCCAGCTCAATCCTATTGCATCAGCCAATAGGATTTTTTCTACCTTAATTTCGATTGGCTGATGGCGTCCCTTCAATTCCGATTGGCTATCAGCCAATCGGAATTAAGGTAGAAAAAATCCTATTGGCTGATGCAATCAGCCAATCGGATTGAGCTGGCATTCTATTGGCTGATTGGAACAGCCAATAGAATGCCAGCTCAACCCTATTGGCTGATTGGATCAGCCAATAGGATTGCAGTTCAATCCTATTGGCTGATTGCATCAGCCAAGAGGATTTTTTCTACCTTAATTCCGATTGGCTGATAGAATTCTATCAGCCAATCAGAATTGAAGGGACACCATCTTGGATGACGTCACTTAAAGGAACCGTCATTTAGTAAGAAGACTTCGATGGAAGGGGATGCTCTGCGCCGGATGTCTTGAAGATGGACCCGCTCCGCGCCGGATGGATGATTATTGAAGATGCCATCTGGATGAAGACTTCTGCCCGTCTGGAGGACCACTTCGCCCGGCATGGATGAAGACTTCTCCCGGCTTCGTTGAGGACTTCGGCACGGTTGGGTGAAGACTTCTCCTGGTAAGGTGATCTTCAAGGGGTTAGTGTTAGGTTTTTTAAGGGGGTATTAGGTGGGTTTTAGAGTAGGGTTGGTTGTGTGGGTGGTGGGTTTTAATGTTGGGGGGATTTGTACTTTTTTTTACAGGTAAAAGAGCTTTTTACTTTGGGGCAATACCTAGCAAAAGGCCCTTTTAAGGGCTATTTGTAATTTAGTGTAGGGTAGGGCTTTTTTTATTTTGGGGGGGCTTTTTTATTTTGTTAGGGGGATTAGATTAGGTGTAATTAGTTTTAAAATTTTGTAATTTGTTTATTATTTTCTGTAATTTAGTGTTTGTTTGTTTTTCTACTTTAGATAATTTTATTTATTTGTATTTAATTGTATTTATTTTAGGGAATTAATTTAATTATAGTCTAGTGTTAGGTGTAATTGTAACTTAGGTTAGGTTTTATTTTACAGGTACTTTTGTCTTTATTTTAACTAGGTAGTTATTAAATAGTTAATAACTATTTAATAACTATTCTACCTAGTTAAAATAAATACAAACTTGCCTGTAAAATAAAAATAAATCCTAAGATAGCTACAATGTAACTATTAGTTATATTGTAGCTAGCTTAGGGTTTATTTAATAGGTAAGTATTTAGTTTTAAATAGGAATTATTTAGGTAATAATAGTAATTTTATTTAGATTTATTTAAATTATATTTAAGTTAGGGGTGTTAGGGTTAGGGTTAGACTTAGATTTAGGGGTTAATAACTTTAGTATAGTGGTGGTGACATTGGGGGCGGCAGATTAGGGGTTAATAAATGTAGGTAGGTGTTGGCGATGTTAGGGACAGCAGATTAGGGGTTAATCAAATTTAACTAGTGTTTGCGAGGCGGGAGTGCGACAGTTTAGGGGTTAATATATTTATTATAGTGGCAGCGATGTCCGGTTCGGCAGATTAGGGGTTAAAAATTGTATTATAGTGTTTGCGATGTGGGAGGGCCTCGGTTTAGGGGTTAATAGGTAGTTTATGGGTGTTAGTGTACTTTGTAGCACTTTAGTTAAGAGTTTTATGCTACGGCGTTGTACTGTAAAACTCTTAACTAATGACTTTTAAATGCGGTACCAGTCTTGACAGGAGGGGTTCTACCGCTCACTTTTTGTCAGACTCGTAATACCGGCGCTATGCAAGTCCCATTGAAAATATAGGATACCCAATTGACGTAAGTGGATTTGCGGTATTTCCAAGTCTGGCCAAATAAGTGAGCGGTACACCTTCAAGACTCGTAATACCAGCGGGCGTTAAAAAGCAGCGTTGGGACCGGCCAACGCTGCTTTTTAAGCCTAATGCAAGACTCGTAATCTAGCCATATGTGTCTGTGTTCCTTTAAGCTCTGTATGTTTTATTTTAATTGCAGAACATGTAAGTACATTTAAAAATTCAATTAATCCCATATTTATTTATATACAGGTATATATATATATATATATATATATACTGTATATATATATATATATATATATATATATATATATATATATATATATATGTTTATATTTAACAGCACTCACTGGACTTGCTGTCAGGTTGCTATATCACTAAAATATATTACATACACCCAAGGTAGTTCTCAGGTACCTTTGATAGAAGTGTCTTACAATAGATAGACAGACAGAGACAGAAAGATAGATAGAGCAAGATAATAGCTAGATAGATAATATATAGATAAATAGATAGATACATAGATGATAGATAAATAGATAGATAGATGATAGATAAATAGATAGATGATAGATAATTTTACAGTATCTTTTCTCTGGCAGCCTCCTTTAGCAAGTACACAAAAAAACTATATTGTAGTGGCACAGAAAAAAAAGATATTGGCAGGATAAGTGCACGTGACAACATGTGAGCTAACATGTGACTGTAGTCTGCATGTTTACGTGTACACGTGCAGTGCTGTTTTCTCTGTGTGTGTTCCTAGGGTGTGTATATATGGGTCATTCTCTGTGTATGAGAAAACCGAGTTTGGATAATCTATAGTAAATACCAGAGATTACCTGGGATCCTGCCTAATGATTAAGCTGCCTATAAAATTTACAGTTAACCCAAGTCTGACCTTTGATATGCTCCAACTTTCAATCCTTCTAGACTTACTTTATGGTTAAAGTAGTATTTTTTTGCTAAGATGTCCAGCCGAGCTTACTGTTACACATACATTTTAACATTGAAAGTACTGCAGTAAAAATGTTGGTTTGTCTTAAAGGAATAATGCACTTAGGAAAGCAGCTGATACAAATTAATTGTAACCAAAGTTGGTGCAGGAACACCCTATCAAATAGGCTGAGCTCTCTCCCACCCCCCATAGGGAGGTTAATTTTTACTGCTGTCTCTACTGCTTATGTAGCTTTTCTATACCACTACTTGAGGGTTGGAATTTTTAGTATAGGTGGTGGAAAACAATCTGCAATTTGAAATGGCAAAATAATTGTAAATTAACATTTTGTAGACAATTTAATATACTTCAGCTGGTAAAATGGATCATTGTATAAATTAATATTGAAACTAACGTGAATTAATTGTGCACAAATTACTCTTATCTGTTGCTCAGTATCACCTAGATTACAAGTTTTGCATTTGTGTTTTAACGCTGAAAAATGCAGAAAAAATGGTAATTTCAGCGTTAAAACAGCATTGCAGCCATTACGAGTCTTTTAGCCTGTAACGCAAAGTCCCACACTCGTAAAAATGTCATTTTTTCATGGGACTTCCATAGCGCAGCCATTGCAAGTTTTGTGGTGAGGCTAAAATGCTTGCGTTGCAGCCTATACCGACAAGATCCGTTTTGCAATCTGAGACCAGTAGTCATGAGTTTTGCGCCACAAAACTGTTACACAAAACTCATAACTAAAATGTTACAAAGTAAATTAAAAAAGTAAAAAAATAAAAAAGAATTACACCTAATCTAATAGCCCTATAAAAATACAAAAGCCCACCCAAAATAAAAAAAAACCTAGCCTACAATAAACTACCAATAGCCCTTAAAAGGGCCTTTTGTAGGGCATTGCCCTAAGTTAAACAGCTCTTTTACCTGTAAAAACCCCCCACAAACAACCAACAGTAAAACCAAACATTTAACCAACCCCCCAAAATAAGAAAACCTAACTCTAACAAAAACTTAAGCTACCCATTGCCCTGAAAAGGGCATTTGTATGGGCATTGTCCTTAAAAGGGCATTTAGCTCTTTTGCATTGCCCTGAAAAGGGCATTTAGCTCTTTTTAAAAAAGCCCAAACCCTAAACTAAAAAAAAAAAACACCAAAAAAGTTTAAAAAATGCCAACACTAACCCCCGAAGATCCACTTATAGTTCCTGAAGTCTGGACATCCAGGCGGCGAGAGGTCTTCATCCATTGTGGGACCGGCATCTCCTTCATCCCTGCGGAGGCGAAGCGGCGATGCGCGGAGGTCCAGGCGAAGGTCCAAGGTGGAGGTCTGGGCGAAGGTCCAAGGCGGAGGTCCAGTCGGAGGTCCAAGGCGGAGGTCCAAGGCAGTGGTCCAGGCGGAGGTTCAGGCAGAGGTTCAGGAGAAGGTCCAATGCTGAGGTCCAAGGCAGAGGTCCAAGGCAGAGGTCCAGGCGGAGGTCCATCGATCCGACGTGGAAGTCCTCTTTATGCGATTGTCTACCACACACTGAGGATTGAAATGCAAGGTACCCCTTTTATACTGGGGGTACCATTGTATTCCTATTGGCTGAAAAATTTGACTCAGCCAATAGGAATTAGGGCTGCTAAAATTCTATTGGCTGTTCAAATCAGCCAATAGGATTTAAGCAGCTCTCATTCTATGGGCTGATTCGAATTAGCCAACAACTGTGAGTACCTAAATAGGGGTTAGTGTTAGGTTTTTTTAAGGTTTTTTGGGGGGAGTTTTTTTTTAGATTAAGGTGGGCACTCTTTAGAGAGCTGCATGCCCTTTTCAGGGCAATGCCCATACAAATGCCCTTTTCAGGGCAATGGGTAGATTAGGTTTAACTTTATTTTTATTTTGTGTGTTTGGGGGGTGGGGGTTTGTATACTGTTAGGGGTGTTTGTTTTTCATTTGTAGGAAAAGAGCTGTTATCTTTAGGGAAATGCCCTACAAAAGGCCCTTTTAAGGGCCCCAAAAAATGCCCTTTTAAGGGCCCTTGGTAGTTTATTATAGATTAGGGTTTTTTATTTTGAGGTGAGTTTTTTATTTTTTTAAAAGGGTATTAGAATAGGAATACTTTTTATTATTTTGGATAATTTTGTTTGTTATTTTTTGTAATGGTAGTTTTTTTTATTTTTTTTATTTTAGTGTTTTTTTGTTTTTTTTTGTAATGGTAGGTTTTAGTGTAAGGCAGCTTAGGTTTTATTTCACAGGTAAGTTTGTATTTATTTTAACTAGGTAGTTAGTAAATAGTTAATAACTATTTACTAACTAGTTAGCGCTGCAGAATCTGTTGGCGCTCTACAAATAACCGATAATAATAACTAGTCTACCTAGTTAAAATAAATACAAATTTACCTGTGAAATAAAAATAAATCCTAAACTGGCTACAATATAACTATTAGTTATATTGTAGCTAGCTTAGGTTTTATTTCACAGGTATGTATTTAGTTTTAAATAGATATTATTTAGTTAATAATTGTAACTTTAATTTAGCTCTATTTTAATAATGTTAAAGTTAGGGGGTGTTTGGTTTAGGGTTAGGTTTAGGGGTTATTAGTTTAATTTAGGTTGTTGCGATGTGGGGGGGCTGGTGGTTTAGGGGTTAATAGGTTTATTTAGTGGTAGTGATATGGGAGGCCAGAGGTTTAGGGGTTAATAGCTTTATTTAGTGGCAGCGATGTCAGGGAGCGGTGGAATAGGGGTTAATAGATTTATTATAGTGTGGGAGATGTTGGGGTGCAGGGGAATAGGGGTTAATAACTAGTATAGTGGCAGCGATATCAGGAGCGGCAGATTAGGGGTAAATAGATTTATTTAGGTGATGGCGATATTGGGAGCAGCAGATTAGGGGTTAATAACATTATGTAGGTGTCGGCAATGTCAGGGGCAGCAGATTAGGGGTGTTTAGACTTAGGGTTTATGTTAGAGTGTTAAATTTAAACATAACTTTTTTTCCCCCATATACATCAATGGGGCTGCGTTACGAAGCTTTTCATTCCGCGCTTCAGGTGTTAGTTTTTTTTCTAACCCGCTCTCCCCATTGATGTCTATAGGGAAAGCGTGCATGAGCATGTCAAAACAGCGCTTGTATTTTGTGCAGTACGGAGCTCAACGCAACCATATCTCACGCACAAGACGGCTGTTTCAAAACTTGTAATGGCTGCGCTATAGAGGGTGAAATAACGCAACTTTTGTTGCGTTCGTTAAAAACCCTATAGCGCGCATAACTCGCAATCTAGGTGTAAATGATTAGGAAAATGCCAACAGATCAATCAGACATAAACATGATTTTACAAGCACTAAAGTGATTGTGAAGTTTAATGAATTACTGCCCAGAATCTAAAAATAATCTTAAAAACAGGGGCACTTTAATTCATTAAACTTTACAAAGGCGCTTCTTTTTTCAAATATTTACCATTGAGTTGTGGTAAACATACCGCCGATCCTCCGCCCGCATCTCCTGCTGTATTTAGTATATCAATGACGAATCCGGGTTCCTCCAATCCTTGCACGGCCCCTTTGGCATCCAGCTCGTGGGGAACACAACGATTGGAGGAAGCGGGATACATCATAGATATGCTAAATACAGCAGGAGATGCGGGTGGAGGATCAATGCTAAATATTTTTTTTTAAAAAGCGTCTTTACAAAGTTTAATGAATTAAAGTGCCACTGTTTTATAGATTATTTTTAGATACTGGGCAGCAATTCACTAAACTTTACAATCACTTTAATGCACAGGTTTTTTTTTTGTAAATCATGTGTCCCAAAAATTATGTTTTCAATAATTGTGATTTACAATATCTAGAACATTATCGCCTAGATTACGATTTGCGTTATTTAACCCCCTATAGCGCTGCCATTACAAGTTTTTCAAAACCCGGCTTGTGCATGCGATATGGGGTTTTTAAGCTCCATACCGCACCAAAAACAAGTGCTGTTTTGACGTGCTCGTGCACGCTTTCCCCATAGAGCGGGTCAGAAAAAAGTCTAACACCTGCGATCGCGGAAAGAAAAGCTCCGTAACGCAGCCCCATTGATGACTAACGTGTAAACCTAACACCCTAACATAAACCCTACGTCTAAAAACCCCTAATCTGCCGCTCCCGATATTGCTGCCACCTAAATAAAGGCATTAACCCCTAATCTGCCGCTCCCGATATTGCCGCCACTATACTAAAGTTATTAACCCCTATTCCGCCACACCCCAACATCGCTGACACTATATTAAATTTATTAACCCCTATTCCGCCGCTCCCCGACATCGCTGCAACTAAATAAAGTTATTAAACCCTTAACCTCTGGCCTCCCACATCACTACCACTAAATAAACCTATTAACCCCTAAACCGTCAGCCCCCCATATCACAACAAACTAAATTACACTATTAACCCCTACACCTACGCCTAAACCTAACCCTACCCCTAAACCTAACCCTAACGTTAAACCTAACCCTAACGTAACCCTAACCCTAACACCCCCTAACTTTAACATAATTAAAATAGAGCTAAATTAAAGTTACAATTATTAACTAAATAATACCTATTTAAAACTAAATACATACTTACATGTGAAATAAAACCTAAGCTAGCTACAATATAACTAATAGTTATATTGTAGTTAGCTTAGGTTTTATTTTTATTTCACAGGTAAGTTTGTATTTATTTTAACTAGGTAGACTAGTTAGTAAATAGTTATTAACTATTTACTAACTACCTAGTTAAAATAAATACAAAATTACCTGTGAAATAAAACCTAAGCTACCTTACACTAAAACCTAAAATTACAAAAAATAAAAAACTACCATTACAAAAAATAAAAAAACCTACCATTACAAAAAAACAACAAAATTACCCCAAAAATGTAAAAATTATTACTTTTCTAATACCCTTTTAAAAAAAAACACCCCAAAATAAAAAAGCCTAATCTAGAATAAACTACCAAAGGCCATTAAAAGGGCCTTTTGTAGGGCATTGCCCTAAGTTAAACAGTTCTTTTGCCACAAAAAACAAACACCCCCTAACAGTATTACAAACCCCCACCACCCAAATTACCAAGGGCCCTTAAAAGTGCCTTTTGGGGGGCCCTTAAAAGGGTCTTTTGTAGGGCATTGCCCTAAGTTAAACAGCTTTTTTGCTACAAAAAACAAACACCCCCTAAAAAATACATTACACAAAATAACAAACAAATATAAAAAAAAAAACACCACAAAATAAAAAACCTAATCTAGAATAAACTACCAATGGCCCTTAAAAATATATCAGCTCTTTTTGTGATAAAAAATACAAATACCCACTAACATTACAACCCCCAACCCCCCAAACCCACAAAAAATAAAATAAAAAACTATCTAAAAAAAACCTAAGCTACCAATTTCCCTGAAAAGGGCAGTTGTATCGGCATTGCCCTTAAAAAGGGATTTAGCTCTTTTACACGCTATGCTCCTGATTCAGAGAAGGATCACCTGTTATTTTGAGACTTGATTGTTCTTTATAGGTGGGATCAGACTGATATAATTCAGAAAAGTTCTCAACTGTGAAAAGCACAATTGGGCTAAAAGAGTCTGCTCGAGGAACTGCTCTGAAAATATGCTGCCTAGATCCAAGAATAAAACTATTTCCTTTACAGTTTAAATCTAACCAATGCACTGCATCCTTAAAAGGACAGTGTACACAAATTTTCATATAACTGCATGTAATAGACACTACTATAAAGAAGAATAGGCACAGATACTGATCTAAAACTCCAGTATTAAACCTTTTAAAAATTTACTCAGAAGCTCCCAGTTTAGCACTGTTGATGAGGTTAGGTTGGGACACCCAGTGAACGGGGCTGGGAAAACAAGAAGAGCAGACAACCCCCCCTCCCCCTTCCTTGCATATAAAAAACTGATTATATAAACAGGAACCAGCAGGAGTCTGTAAATGCGTGTATACATCTGACACTGTGGGCTTGCTTAGGAAAATAATCAATGTTATTAATAAATAAGCAAAACCATACATCATTACAAAAACACTCCCAGGTGGGCTATATAAATAGATAATCTACAAAACATTTATGCAAAGAAAAATCTAGTGTAAAATGTCCCTTTAAGACAAAAGAGATACATAGATATATAACATTGATTTGTGCACTTTTATATTATTTAAAGGGAAACCCATTTTTTTTTTCTTTCATGAATCAGATAGAGCATCTGATTTTAAACAATGTTCCAATTTACATCTATTATCAAATTTGCTTCATTCTCTTGTTGTCCTTTGTTGAAGAAGCAATGATACACTACTGGGAGCTACCTGAACACATCTGCTGATCCAATGAAAGAAACATATGTGCAGCCACTAATCAGCAGCTAGATCCCAGTAATGCATTGTTGCTCCTGAACCTACCCAGGTATTTTTTCATCTAAGGATACCAAGAAAAGGAAGCAAATAAGGTTATAGAAGTAAATCAGAAAGTTGTTTAAAATCACATGCTCTGTCAGAATCATGAAATAAAAATGTTATGTTTCATGCCACTTTAAGGCACCATATTCTCCTTATGTACTTCCCCTGTTAAGTGCGCTCAAGATTTCCCTTTAATTAAAATATTTTCAATGGAACAATACCCTTTTTCCAAGTATCTGTTCCTGAGTTGCTTTTCAATAACTCAGTGTTTGTGTAACCGTTACTAGAATTATGGGTCACGTGACTCAGTATAATCCAATAGGAGATCCAGAGTCTCGATCTGTATTCTGGTTTAAATTTCACCAAGGAAAATTTCATAACTGATTATATACAACTAGTACTAAAGCCCGTGTACATGGGCCATTTTTTGCAGTACAGCGGTCCCACCCCTTGCTCTCTCCCCCCTTTCTTTTGCTCTCTCTCCCCCCTCTATTTTGCTTTCTCTCCCCCCTCTCTTTTGCGCTCTCTCCCCCTCTCCTTTGCGCTCTCTCTCCCCTCCTTTGCTCTCTCTCTCCCCTCTTTGGCTCTCTCCCCCCTTTCTTTTGATCACTGTCCCCTCTTTGGCTCTCTCCCCCCTCTTTGGCTCTCTCCCCCCTCTTTGGCTCTCTCTTCCCCCTCTTTGGCTCTCTCTCCCCCCTCTTTGGCTCTCTCCCCTCTTTTGCTCTCTCTCCTCTTTGGCTCTCTTCCCTCTTTTGCTCTCTCCTCTTTGGCTCTCTTTCCTCTTTTGCTCTCTCTCTTCCCCCTCTTTGGCTCTCTCTCCCCCCTTTGGCTCTCTCCCCCTCTCTATTTGGCTCTCTCCCCCCTCTATTTGGCTCTCTCCCCCCCTCTTTGGCCCTTCTCCCCCCCCCCCTCTTGCTCCCTCTCTGGCTCTCTTTCAAACCCTTTGCCTCTCTGGCCACGCCCCCATTGTGGCACCCCGCCCGACCACGCCCCACCACGGCAGCACCCGCCCGACCACGCCCCTTGCCACACCCGGTCACACCCCTCGTCGTACCCGGACACGCCCCCATCGCAATGCTCCCGTCGGCCACGCCCCCTGGCATTCCGCTTCAACCTTGCTCTGTGCTGAGTGCTGAGTGTCAGGATCCAAACGGCCAGGTATGTTTGTCACGTGCAGTCTCTACTGCGCATGACTGCATCTGACAAACATACTTGGCCATTTATTATATAGGATTAGCAGCACTCTTCAATAGTTCATATATCAATGTGGGTATTCCTCTCTAGGTCTTTGCATATGATTTAATGGGGATGTTAGTGCAAATGTATCCTAAAGGATTCTCAGCGGATACATACACACACAAGATAGATAGATAGATAGATAGTATATATATTTAGCAGCCAAACCACCCAGCTATATCCATGGACTGCCCCTAAATGGCCACAGGTGTGGGAGTTCCTATATAAATCCACTAAGCCCATCACTGGGCTGAGTGGGTTATTGAGCAGTTCACCTGGTTCACCTGCACTCAACTCTCCCTGTATCCTGTGTTGCAACAAGCTTGTACTTACCTTGTTCCTGATACCACTTACCTGAATCCTGCTGCACTTACCTGGAATCCTGTGTGAGCTGCACCAACAATACCTTCTGGGTTTCCTGTGCCTGCTGAGCCTCCTGTACTTGCTGTACCAGTGGCAGCGTAGCTGAATCCTGCTGTTCCAGTTGCCCTTACCTAGTGTCCCGTGACAACCTTACCCCTGTACCTGCTGGACTTTGCTCCTGCTTTACCCCTTGGTAGCTAGTTGCTGGACTAAGATGACGATACCTGACCTTTAGCCAGCCCTTGGACTCTGCTCTTGCTTACCCCTTGGTACCTAGTTGCTGGACTGATCTCACAGTACCTGACGTTTGGCTTGTTCTGGGGGTCTGCTTTTTTTTACCCCTTTATGCCAAGTTGCTGGACCTGACCTTT
Source organism: Bombina bombina (assembly GCF_027579735.1). Classification (NCBI taxonomy): domain Eukaryota; kingdom Metazoa; phylum Chordata; class Amphibia; order Anura; family Bombinatoridae; genus Bombina; species Bombina bombina. The sequence goes on along the minus strand of NC_069507.1, from coordinate 54,355,126 downwards.
GGGCAATACTCAGGTTCAGTTTCTCTTATTTTATTAAAGCCTTTAAATTGACTTTTTGTTTTCTATGTATCTATTCCTGCATTTGAGTTCCACGCACTTAAACCCTCACAAGCTGCACCCATGGACCACCTCAAGCCAACCAGACACACCAGAGTACTGCCTCACACTCATGGCCATGCACTTTCCAACTGCACCTTTGTTCCAATCAGACATGTCACTAGACTGCCATGACTTTGCCCTCTGACCTCCTGATCACCCTTGCTAGTTGGTAGGATCCATAAGTACTGACATTATTTACACAGGTGCACACACACACACACACACATATATATTTTTACAGTATACTAGTGTACACACATCCTACCCATTGTATCCATTCCTACACTTTATTAAACCCTTCATTTCATCCATATAAAACCCTTAACATATGCCCTACTTCAGACATAGGGGCATATTTATCAAGTTCCGTATGGAGCTTGAAGCCCCGTGTTCTGAAGGCTCGCCAGAAACACAAGTTATGAAGCAGCGGTCTAAAGACCGCTGTTCCATCACCTGTCCACCTGCTCTGAGGCGGCGGACAGACATCGCCAAAAATCAACCCGTTCCAATACGATTAGGTTGATTGACACCCCCTGCTAGCGGCCTGATTGGCCGCAAATCTGCAGGGGGCGGCATTGCACCAGGAATCACCTAGGAAACATCTTTTAGTCAGCTGCCTCTGTGGTAAAATGTTTACTGAAAATAATGGTTTGAAAGGATGGTTCATAGGATATATTTTCCTTTTTTTACAAGGTAAACAATATTGTGGGGGAAGACAGAGTTAATGGCAAGCAACCAGAATTCCTTATAAGATGGGGATAAGGTAAAGTTGGATGGTAAATGACTAATGTCGGTTAGCTGACTGACCAGTTATTTCTCAGCACTAGGGTATCAGAATCATGACATCTAACATATAAGTCTAAATATACAGGAAGTATAACTTAACTTCTAAAACTATCATATATATAATTTATCCAATGAACTAGTCTCTTATATGTGGGTACTTATCAGCAAGTTGCAGCTATCATTAGGGTGGTATTACAGGACTTCAAGAGCAATGTTGTTGCAGCAGTAATGTTGGTCTATTAATCAAACGGTCAACTGAAAATACGCTTGAATTACACGTCGTATTTGTCGCGAGATTGATCCGCTGTAGTTATCAAAGCGTCAAGATCGGAAAATGTTGAAATTTGTGACGTAAAATACGATCCCGCGATCTCAATCTGACGCAGATCAATGCTTGTGTCATTACAGATGTTTCGAATTCACATTCGCCCTTGAGGTTGTGGATGCCAAAGAACTCAATGGGAGTCTGAAAACACAGAAAGCTTATGATCGATGCTGCAAGAGAATGAAGTATGTTACATAATAAAAGTAAATTAGAAACTCACCCTTTCTAAATCAAACAATATTATTGCTCCACATTTGGTGCACTAGTAGATATTGGGATAAAAATTAAAAATACATTACTACTTATGGATTATGCTACAAATTTGTCTCTCATTACAAAGCAAGGCGACAATATTATTTCTACAAATTTGTTGAAAAGTTTTGCCCCAAACTTGTCGCACTAATAGATATAGAGATAAAAATGACAAACACAACATAATATAGCTAACTTACTTTTTATTTTTTGTGAAAAATCTATGTGCACCATGTTTAAGCCATGTAATACAAGTCTCACTCTCCACTTCGCACCAATTTTGACTCAACACTTTTCGCACCAATTATGATGCAAACTCCTAAACAACCCACACACTAGTGAATTTTTCAACCACTTTTGATTGGAATATGCATAATCACATGATTTATGACATCAGCCAATCTGGTTCAAATATAAATTTTAAACTATCACTAACGAATCAAATTGCTCGATACTTGTGTCATTGATCACTTATCAGAACTTGTAAGTGACATTTGTTACATTGTGTATTATACTTTGAAAGTATGTACAGGGAGTGCAGAATTATTAGGCAAATGAGTATTTTGACCACATCATCCTCTTTATGCATGTTGTCTTACTCCAAGCTGTATAGGCTCGAAAGCCTACTACCAATTAAGCATATTAGGTGATTTGCATCTCTGTAATGAGAAGGGGTGTGGTCTAATGACATCAACACCCTATATCAGGTGTGCATAATTATTAGGCAACTTCCTTTCCTTTGGCAAAATGGGTCAAAAGAAGGACTTGACAGGCTCAGAAAAGTCAAAAATAGTGAGATATCTTGCAGAGGGATGCAGCACTCTTAAAATTGCAAAGCTTCTGAAGCGTGATCATCGAACAATCAAGCGTTTCATTCAAAATAGTCAACAGGGTCACAAGAAGCGTGTGGGAAAACCAAGGCGCAAAATAACTGCCCATGAACTGAGAAAAGTCAAGCGTGCAGCTGCCAAGATGCCACTTGCCACCAGTTTGGCCATATTTCAGAGCTGCAACATCACTGGAGTGCCCAAAAGCACAAGGTGTGCAATACTCAGAGACATGGCCAAGGTAAGAAAGGCTGAAAGACGACCACCACTGAACAAGACACACAAGCTGAAACGTCAAGACTGGGCCAAGAAATATCTCAAGACTGATTTTTCTAAGGTTTTATGGACTGATGAAATGAGAGTGAGTCTTGATGGGCCAGATGGATGGGTCCGTGGCTGGATTGGTAAAGGGCAGAGAGCTCCAGTCCGACTCAGACGCCAGCAAGGTGGAGGTGGAGTACTGGTTTGGGCTGGTATCATCAAAGATGAGCTTGTGGGGCCTTTTCGGGTTGAGGATGGAGTCAAGCTCAACTCCCAGTCCTACTGCCAGTTTCTGGAAGACACCTTCTTCAAGCAGTGGTACAGGAAGAAGTCTGCATCCTTCAAGAAAAACATGATTTTCATGCAGGACAATGCTCCATCACACGCGTCCAAGTACTCCACAGCGTGGCTGGCAAGAAAGGGTATAAAAGAAGAAAATCTAATGACATGGCCTCCTTGTTCACCTGATCTGAACCCCATTGAGAACCTGTGGTCCATCATCAAATGTGAGATTTACAAGGAGGGAAAACAGTACACCTCTCTGAACAGTGTCTGGGAGGCTGTGGTTGCTGCTGCACGCAATGTTGATGGTGAACAGATCAAAACACTGACAGAATCCATGGATGGCAGGCTTTTGAGTGTCCTTGAAAAGAAAGGTGGCTATATTGGTCACTGATTTGTTTTTGTTTTGTTTTTGAATGTCAGAAATGTATATTTGTGAATGTTGAGATGTTATATTGGTTTCACTGGTAAAAATAAATAATTGAAATGGGTATATATTTGTTTTTTGTTACGTTGCCTAATAATTATGCACAGTAATAGTCACCTGCACACACAGATATCCCCCTAAAATAGCTATAACTAAAAACAAACTAAAAACTACTTCCAAAACTATTCAGCTTTGATATTAATGAGTTTTTTGGGTTCATTGAGAACATGGTTGTTGTTCAATAATAAAATTAATCCTCAAAAATACAACTTGCCTAATAATTCTGCACTCCCTGTATATGTGAATTTAGAATTAAAGACAAACATTGATGCTGACATTAGGACACACAGTGTAATATTTTAGACAAGGATTTTAAAATTTGAATTGATGTTTGATTCAATATAACCTTAAGCTGATAGCTCAAAGGGATAGCCCACCTAACATTAAACTGACACGATTCAGATACAGCAGAAATTAAAATCACCTCTTTACTGTCACGCTATTTTCAGTGTATTTCTTCCTTCTCTTGAATTTCTTTTTCAGTAAGAAATGTCATCATTTATGCCAGCCCATTTTATAACACCTGTGAAGGGGTGGTTTTTAAAACTACATTGCAATGAGTAGGGGTTACATAGGTACAGAGAGAAAACTGTCCCAGCTCTTAAAATATCCATTGATTGCAAATAAATGCATATGATACTCTGATTATATGTTATATTTGCAATTATTCCTGCTCAGAATAATAATACATTTACACTATAATCATATAGTGGTATAAATAAACACAGAGATATGAAAGACAACATTGTTTAGAACAAAAAAAGGAATTTAGGGACACATAAATATGTTTGCAAAAGATTTCTGACATAGCACACACACCCATATATATATATATATATATATATATATATATATATATATATATATATATATATAGTGTATATATATATACAAGTATGTGCAAAGATATATGTACAAATTCTAGCATTAATAATCATTTATAAAATAAAAAATATGAGATAAAAGCATATCATGACTTCTAGAAATAAAAATACACATAACTTTATGTAAACGTATCATATAACAGATTTTAGATATTGTTTGTTGAGGTATAAATGTAGCTATTTCTTGGACATTAACAGTTTAAAAATAAAAGATAAGCTTTAGAGAAATGTGCTTGTTCATGGACAGTAATGAAATTATATAAATAAAGCTTGGAAAAACCTGAATAACCGCAACATCGATGACTGTTAGTTAACAACAGTCCGATGCTCTTCGCACCGTACTTGACACGCTTGTTTTTGATGGCTTTTTAGATAAATAAGGGTATCGTATTCAGATCCGCGTCAGCAATGTCTGGCAAGCGTATTGACGCCGGCAAATGCACTGAGATTGACACTTTGATAACTTGACCCCATAGTGTGAAGTGTCATCACTAGTGAGTCCAATAAATAATATTCACTAAGATATGTGGAAATATTAACAAGTATAGTGCTTCAAACATCTTTATCATCAGAAGACACATATATGCTCTCATAACGCATAATAGAACCCTCTCTAAACATATCTGGCTGAGCTCACTTGTTCTATAAATTAGACTATACACATAACTTGTCTTCTCATACATAGGGTTGACCAAAAGGCAAGGCACATAATTGCCATATATTCTACTTATGCAAGATAAATACGATTCCCATTTGATATCTAAAACTGGATTGCACGCCCCACTGTCCTGGCCGCTGACAGCCAGGCGGCAAATCATAGTTAAGAGAGGGATCTCTATATATCAGTAATAAAATTTACTATATAACAAATAGAAAATATTCTCTAACACAGTGTGAAGTTAGCCTAGTGAGACTTTTAATCCTGTCCTACAAAGAGGACCGGTAAAATATGAGCTTTCAGAATAAGTAATCTATACTGACATATAGGAGCTCGCCCACTTTGAAGTCTGAACAATATTATTGATGTGATGTGTACTAGCCTGTGGATGACACATAATGAGAGAGATATATGGCACATAAGATCGCTAGGTAAATAGGCAACAAATATTAAGTATAAATTTATAAAGACTTAAGTTGGAATAATGCCAGTGGTAAAATAAGTGATGCCAATACCACACAATATTATATAGTGGAACGATATTATGGTGTCTACAATACTCAAAAGCTTAGATATATATAAAACACTTAATTGAGCTCTGTTATCTGAGGGTATCTCCATTTTTAGTACCCGAGATTGTTATGGAAATATAGCAAAACATATTCCGTATATAGCTGTTATGCATACTAGTCACCATAGGAAACTGAAAAAGGATAAGTTATAAATGGGGCAGAAACCGGCCCTTGTAAAGCTGCTATGCTGAATCTGACTTATTTACCTTCATAGGTATTGGAAGTGACCTAGGGCACAGCTAAGTCCAGCATGGACAAAAATGTAATGTTCTTGCTAACCCTAGCATATAAGTCCAGCGTGTGTCAAGATACAGTGTTCTCACTAGGCACTTCCTATAATAGCCAAAAAGAGTAGCGTGAAGCGATACATAACTTTCCGTATCAGATATTACCCCACACCAGTTTTCAAAGGTCGCCGGCAGTTCCTAAGTGGAATGGATGTTCTCAGAGGGGGTAGTAATTTTATTTAGTTTTATTTAAATTATATTTAAGTTGGGGGGTGTTAGGGTTAGGGTTAGACTTAGGTTTAGGGGTTAATACATTTAATATAGTTGCGGCGACGTTGTGGGCGGCAGATTAGGGGTTAATAAATGTAGGTAGGTGTTGGCGATGCTAGGGACGGCAGATTAGGGGTTATTAAAATTGAACTAGTGTTTGCGATGCGGGAGTGTGGCGGTTTAGGGGTTAATATATTTTTTGAAGTGGCGGCAATGTCTGGTTGGCAGATTAGGGGTTAAAAACTAAAGCCAATAGGATTGAGCTTGCATTCTTTTGGCTGTTCCTACCTTAATTCCGATTGACTGATAGAATCCTATCAGCCAATCGGAATTCAAGGGACACCATCTTGGATGACATCATTTAAAGGAACCTTCATTCGTCGGGAGTCGTCGGAAGAAGAGGATGCTCTGCGCCGGCTGGCTTGAAGATGGACCCGCTCCGCTCCGGATGGATGAAGATAGAAGATGCCGCCTGGATGAAGACTTCTGCCCGTCTGGAGGTCCTGTTCTGCCCGGATTGGGTGAAGACTTCTGCCCCTCTGGAGGACCACTTGTGCCCGGCTGGGTGAAGACATCTCAAGGTAGGGTGATCTTCAAGGGGTTAGTGTTAGGTTTTATTAAGGGGGGATTGGGTGGGTTTTAGAGTAGGGTTGGGTGTGTGGGTTTTAATGTTGGGGGGTATTGTATTTTTTTTTTTACAGGTAATAGAGCTGATTAATTTGGGGCAATGCCCCGCAAAAAGCCCTTTTAAGGGCTATTTGTAATTTAGAATAGGGTAGAGATTTTTATTATTTTGGGGGACTTTTTTATTTTATTAGGGGGATTAGATTAGGTGTAATTAGTTTAAAATTCTTGTAATTATTTTATTATTTTCTGTAATTTAGTGTTTTTTGTTTAATTTAATTGTAATTAATTGTAGTTAATTTAGACCTAGATTTGGAGTTTGGCGTTAGCCGTGAAAACCAGTGTTAGAGGCTCCTAACGCTGGTTTTAGGCTACCGCCGGTATTTGGAGTCACTCAAAATAGGGTCTAACGCTCACTTTTCATCCGCGACTTTTCCATACCGCAGATCCCCTTACGTCAATTGCGTATCCTATCTTTTCAATGGGATCTTTCTAACTCCGGTATTTAGAGTCGTTTCTGAAGTGAGCGTTAGACATCAAACGACAAAACTCCAGCCGCAGGAAAAAAGTCAGTAGTTAAGAGCTTTCTGGGCTAACGCCGGTTTATAAAGCTCTTAACTACTGTACTCTAAAGTACACTAACACCCATAAACTACCTATGTACCCCTAAACCGAGGTCCCCCCACATCGCCGACACTCGAAATAATTTTTTTTAACCCCTAATCTGCCGACCGCCACCTACGTTATACTTATGTACCCTTAATCTGCTGCCCCTAACACCACCGACCCCTGTATTATATTTATTAACCCCTAATCTGCTCCCCTCAACGTCGCCTCCACCTGCCTACACTTATTAACCCCTAATCTGCCGAGCGGACCGCACCGCTACTATAATAAAGTTATTAACCCCTAATCCGCCCCACTAACCCTATAATAAATAGTATTAACCCCTAATCTGCCCTTCCTAATATCGCCGACACCTAACTTCAATTATTAACCCCTAATCTGCCGACCGGAGCTCACCGCTATTCTAATAAATGTATTAACCCCTAAAGCTAAGTCTAACCCTAACACTAACACCCCCCTAAGTTAAATATAATTTACATCTAACGAAATTAATTAACTCTTATTAAATAAATTATTCCTATTTAAAGATAAATACTTACCTGTAAAATAAATCCTAATATAGCTACAATATAAATTATAATTATATTATAGCTATTTTAGGATTTATATTTATTTTACAGGTAACTTTGTATTTATTTTAACCAGGTACAATAGCTATTAAATAGTTAAGAACTATTTAATAGCTAAAATAGTTAAAATAATTACAAATTTACCTGTAAAATAAATCCTAACCTAAGTTACAATTAAACCTAACACTACACTATCAATAAATTAATTAAATAAACTACCTACAATTACCTACAATCAACCTAACACTACACTATCAATAAATTAATTAAATACAATTCCTACAAATAAATACAATTAAATAAACTAGCTAAAGTACAAAAAATAAAAAAGAACTAAGTTACAAAAAATAAAAAAATATTTACAAACATAAGAAAAATATTACAACAATTTTAAACTAATTACACCTACTCTAAGCCCCCTAATAAAATAACAAAGACCCCCAAAATAACAAAATGCCCTACCCTATTCTAAATTACTACATTTCAAAGCTCTTTTACCTTACCAGCCCTGAACAGGGCCCTTTGCGGGGCATGCCCCAAGAAATTCAGCTCTTTTGCCTGTAAAAAAAAACATACAATACTCCCCCCCCAACATTACAACCCACCACCCACATACCCCTAATCTAACCCAAACCCCCCTTAAATAAACCTAACACTAAGCCCCTGAAGATCTTCCTACCTTGTCTTCACCCTACCAGGTTCACCGATCTGTCCTGAAGAGCTCCTCCGATGTCCTAATCCAAGCCCAAGCGGGGGGCTGAAGAGGTCCATGATCCGGCTGAAGTCTTCATCCAAGCGGGAGCTGAAGAGGTCCATGATCCGGCTGAAGTCTTCATCCAAGCGGGAGCTGAAGAGGTCCATGATCCGGATGAAGTCTTCTATCAACGGCATCTTCAATCTTCTTTCTTCCGGATCCATCTTGCAGACCTCCGACGCGGAACATCCTCTTCTCCCGACGCCTACTAGCCGAATGACGGTTCCTTTAAGGGACGTCATCCAAGATGGCGTCCCTCAAATTCCGATTGGCTAATAGGATTCTATCAGCCAATCGGAATTAAGGTAGGAATATTCTGATTGGCTGATGGAATCAGCCAATCAGAATCAAGATCAATCCGATTGGCTGATCCAATCAGCCAATCAGATTAAGCTCGCATTCTATTGGCTGATCAGAACAGCCAATAGAATGCAAGCTCAATCTGATTGGCTGATCGAATCAGCCAATCGGATTGAACTTGATTCTGATTGGCTGATTCCATCAACCAATCAGAATATCCCTACCTTAATTCCGATTGGCTGATAGAATCCTATTAGCCAATCGGAATTCGAGGGACGCCATCTTGGATGACGTCCCTTAAAGGAACCGTCATTCGGCTAGTAGGGTCGGGAGAAGAGGATGTTCCGCGTCGGAGGTCTGCAAGATGGATCCGGAAGAAAGAAGATTGAAGATGCCGTTGTTCGAAGACTTCATCCGGATCATGGACCTCTTCAGCTCCCGCTTGGATGAAGACTTCAGCCGGATCATGGACCTCTTCAGCTCCCGCTTGGATGAAGACTTCAGCCAGATCATGGACCTCTTCAGCCCCCCACTTGGGCTTGGATTAGGACATTGGAGGAGCTCTTCAGGACGGATCGGTGAACCTGGTAGGGTGAAGACAAGGTAGGAAGATCTTCAGGGGCTTAGTGTTAGGTTTATTTAAGGGGGGTTTGGGTTAGATTAGGGGTATGTGGGTGGTGGGTTGTAATGTTGGGGGGGGTATTGTATGTTTTTTTTTACAGGCAAAAGAGCTGAATTTCTTGGGGCATGCCCCGCAAAGGGCCCTGTTCAGGGCTGGTAAGGTAAAAGAGCTTTGAAATGTAGTAATTTAGAACAGGGTAGGGCATTTTGTTATTTTGGGGGTCTTTGTTATTTTATTAGGGGGCTTAGAGTAGGTGTAATTAGTTTAAAATTGTTGTAATATTTTCTTATGTTTGTAAATATTTTTTTATTTTTTGTAACTTAGTTCTTTTTTATTTTTTGTACTTTAGCTAGTTTATTTAATTGTATTTATTTGTAGGAATTGTATTTAATTAATTTATTGATAGTGTAGTGTTAGGTTAATTGTAGGTAATTGTAGGTAGTTTATTTAATTAATTTATTGATAGTGTAGTGTTAGGTTTAATTGTAACTTAGGTTAGGATTTATTTTACAGGTAAATTTGTAATTATTTTAACTATTTTAGCTATTAAATAGTTCTTAACTATTTAATAGCTATTGTACCTGGTTAAAATAAATACAAAGTTACCTGTAAAATAGGTGTCGGCGATGTTAGGGAGGGCAGATTAGGGGTTAATACTATTTATTATAGGGTTAGTGAGGCGGATTAAGGGTTAATAACTTTATTATAGTAGCACTCCGGTCCGCTCGTTAGATTAGGGGTTTATAAGTGTAGTTAGGTGGAGGCGACGTTGTGGGCGGCAGATTAGGGGTTAATAAATATAATATAGGGGTCGGCGATGTTAGGGCAGCAGATTAGGGGTACATAGGGATAATGTAAGTAGCGGCGGTTTACGGAGCGGCAGATTAGGGGTTAATAATAATATGCAGGGGTCAGCGATAGGGGTTAATAAGTGTAAGGTTAGGGGTGTTTAGACTCGGGGTACATGTTAGGGTGTAAGGTGCAGACGTAGGAAGTGTTTCCCCATAGCAAACAAAGGGGTTGCGTTAAGAGCTGAACGCGGCTTTTTTGCAGGTGTTAGTTTTTTTTCCAGCTCAAACAGCCCCATTGTTTCCTATGGGAGAATCGTGCACAAGCACGTTTTTGAGGCTGGCCGCTTGCGTAAGCAACTCTGGTATCGAGAGTTGAAGCTGCGTTAAAAATGCTCTACGCTCCTTTTTTGGAGCCTAACGCAGCCTTTATGTGGACTCTCAATACCAGAGTTATTTTTATGGTGCGGCCAGAAAAAAGCCGGAGTTAGTTTTTCGGGTCGTTACCGTCAAAACTCCAAATCTAGCCGTTAGGGAATTATTTTAATTATAGTGTAGTGTTAGGTGTAATTGTAATATAGGTTAGGGTTTATTTTACAGGTAAATTTGTTTTTATTTTAACTAGGAAGTTATTAAATAGTTAATAACTATTTAATAACTATTGTACCTAGTTAAAATAAATACGAAGTTGCCTGTAAAATAAAAATAAGCCCTAAGCTAGATACAAATGTAACTATTAGTTATATTGTAGCTATCTTAGGGTTTATTTTATAGGTAAGTATTTAGTTTTAAATAGGAATAATGTATTTAATTGTAGTTATTTTATTTCGTTTTATTTAAATTATATTTAAGTTAGGGGGGTTAGGGTTAGACTTAGGGGTCAATAACTTTAATATAGTGGTGGTGACGTTGGCGGCGGCAGATTAGGGGTTAATACATTTAATATAGTTGCGGCGATGTTGGGGGGCAGATTAGGGGTTAATAACTATAATGTAGGTGGCGGCGATGTTGGGAGCATCAGATTAGAGGTTCATAAGTATAATGTAGGTGGCGGCGGTGTCCGGAGCGGCAGATTAGGGGTTAATAATAAAATGCAGGTGTTGGCGATGTCGGGGGCGGCAGATTAAAGGTTAATAAGTGTAATATTAGGGGTGTTTAGACTCGGGGTTCATGTTAGGGTGTTAGGTGTAGACATTAATTGTCTTTCCCCATAGGAATCAATGGGGCTGCGTTAGGAGCTGAACGCTACTTTTTTGCAGGTGTTATATTCTGCCCCATTGTTTCCTATGGGGAAATCGTGCATGAGCACGTTTAGCCAGCTCACCGCTACCGTAAGCAGCGCTGGTATTACAGTGAGATGTGGAGCAAAATTTTGTCCTTCGCTCACTTTTTAGAGGTTAATGCCTCTAATGGCAGCGGCAGATTAGGGGTTAATACATTTAATATAGTTGCGGCGACGTTGGGGGGGCAGATTAGGGGTTAATAACTATAATGTAGGTGGCGGCGATGTTGGGGGCATCAGATTAGGGGTTCATAAGTATAATGTAGGTGGCGGCGGTGTCCGGAGCGGCAGATTAGGGGTTAATAATAAAATGCAGGTGTCGGCGATGTCGGGGGCGGCAGATTAGAGGTTAATAAGTGTAATATTAGGGGTGTTTAGACTCGGGGTTCATGTTAGGGTGTTAGGTGTAGACATAAATTGTCTTTCCCCATAGGAATCAATGGGGCTGCGTTAGGAGCTGAACGCTGCTTTTTTGCAGGTGTTAGTTTTTTTTAAAGCCGATTCTGCCCCATTGTTTCCTATGGGGAAATCGTGCACAAGCACGTTTAGCCAGCTCACCGCTACCGTAAGCAGCGCTGGTATTACAGTGAGATGTGGAGCTAAATTTTGCTCTTCGCTCACTTTTTAGAGGCTAACGACGGGTTGAAAAAAACCTGTAATACCAGCGTTGTTTGTAGGTGAGCAGTGAGCATAAACTAAGCGTTAGCACCGCACCCCTGTTAACGCAAAACTCGTAATCTAGGTGTATATTTTTTAATGGCTACAATTACTACTAATCCTTTTTGATCTGATTCATTCTGAGACACACGTCTTTGCGCCTAGAGGTCATTTTACAGAGATCCTGGGAGATCTACACGATGCATTGCATGCCATAGATGGCTACAAATGGGTTAAATCTTTTATGTGGTGTTATTTGATCACCTCTGAGTGAGTCATTAGATTAAAAAAATGACATATAGTTTCTCTAGAATATTATAGCAGTGGGACAGCCTATGAATATCAGCATTAACCGACAACCATTTTGGAAGTGCCCTTCATACAATATTGACTTTGATACAATTAGATTTGTGGAAGTTTATGTAGATTTGTCTAATCTAAGATCAGCTTGAAAGGCTTAGCCAGTTCGCTATGTTATTTTTAGAAGTTTTAGGGATATTAATATGTGCAATATGCAGCGTGTCTTGAACGCTCCTGTATCAGAGAATTGTTATTACTTCCATATATCAATTGATTAAGCTGCACGTCTACGTCTGGGCCTGTTCTCTTCTGGATTTATTCACACCAGGGTGGATATAGCTGAAATAAAGTGACCCCATTTATATATCTTTAATTTGTGTTATTCCATCCTTGAATGCTAATAGTGTCTCTGTCCTTTTTTTCTCTTTATGGATGTAATATACTTATTCTCGACATGCACAGTTATTCAGTTTGCCCCACAGATATCTCACAACCTCATGTAAGACGTTTTATTCTTACTAAACTATATTCATAAGAATATTTACAATTTACATTTTATCTATCATATTTTATCTGTCTTAAATATTGTTTAATAAGAGCTTTAAAGGGACAGTAATAATATAAAATGCTTAATTATGCTTGTGATTTATTTTGCACACATTTCCTGTAATTAAAAGGGACATGAAACACACATTTTTTCTTTAATGATTCAGATAGAGAATACACGTTCAGACTGATATGTTAACCCCTTAATGACACGGAAGTACCTGAACATCACGTGTCCTTAAAGGGACCTTAAACACTTTGAGATGGTAATATAAATTGATGAACTGTATATATATATATATATATATATATATATATATATATATATATATATAACTCTGTAATATACTTTCATTATTTATTTTCCTCCTCTTTTCCTGTAATTCCATTCCACACTCTAGTCAGTGACTTATTTATAATTGGCCACATCATTGTTTTATAGACACTAAAACCTAATACTTATTTTGTCAATATTTAAATAGTTAATGAAACTTTAAAAAAAAATACATCTACAAGTTATTCTCAGACTAATCTTCTTTGAAAGCATCATTCTATCTAGCATTTATCTAGCATTTATTTAGTGTCTCGCTGAAAGAGAAGAGATGCGCTATTACAATTTCAAGAGGCATCAGGCTATAGCTCGGTCTTGATGCTGCCAACATACAGGGTATGTTGGATGTCGTTAAAGGGTTTATCCATTGGAAGGCTGTGGGAAAATGTTGTAAATACATGGGGGCATATTTATCAGGCTCCATATGGAGCTTGATGCCCCGTGTTTCTGACGAGCCTTCGGGCTCGCCAGAAACACAAGTTATGAAGCAGCTGCTCCATAACCCGTTTGCCTGCTCTGAGGCGGCGGACAGACATCGCCGGAAATCAACCCAACCCAATACGATCAGGTTGATTGACACCCCCTGCTAGCGGCCGATTGGCCATGAATCTGCAGGGGGCGGCGTTGCACCAGCAGTTCTTGTGAATATGAGCGATAGTTTGTGCTCCCGCTTGCACGTTAACTTTGCTAGACTTCGGCTTTCTGCGCACGTATTACAATTTGAAAGTAATACGTTTTCATTCGTGCGCTAACCAGGCGTGAGTAAAAAGCAACATTTGAATATCACAACCGCATTCATGTATTCCCCTATATGGAGCACGAAAAGTGGGAAAAAAGCTACTTGAGCGCAAACCTGATCACATTTTCTCAAGTGCGCTAACACGACATGAAATATAAATATTTCACGTTCCAATGTTCTGCACATAGAGCAGTGTTTCCCAACCGCGGTCCTCAAGTACCCCCAACAGGCCTGTTTTTCATTATAGCTGAAAAAGTGTCAAAATGCACTGAGATAAGAGGCAGCATTCTTTTACTTCTTCACAGTTAACCTGTTTGCATATGTTGGAGTAGACTGGTTTATAGAAATTGTTTTCACATTTTAACTAGTTTTTTTATTCCTGTGTCCTTGACATTAGAATTAATTGTATGCGGATAAATGCAGTTTCATTAATTACAATGGAGTTGAATTCACAATTTGCAGCTCTAACGAGGGGCGCATAGGTTCTCCCTATTTACTAGAATACATAGGCCTAGACCCAAAGGTGCGCTAACCCAAAGTGCCCTAAAGCCGAAAGTGCCCTAAGCCAAAGTGTCATAGCCAAAAGTGCGCTAAGCCAAAGTGCCCTAAAGCTGAAGGTGCGCTAAGCCAAAGTGACCTAAAGCTGAAGGAGCGCTAACCCAAAGTGCCCTAAAGCCAAAGGTGTGCTAAGCCAAAATGCCCTAAAGTGAAAGGTGCGCTAAGTCAAAGTGCCCTTAAGCTGAAGGTGCGCTTAGCCAAAGTGCCCTAAAGCCGAAGGTGCTCTAAGCCACAGTGCCCTAAAGTAAAAGGTAAGCTAAGTCAAAGTGCCCTAAAGTGAAAGGTGCGCTAAGTCAAAGTGCCCTTAAGCTGAAGGTGCGCTTAGCCAAAGTGCCCTAAAGCCGAAAGTGCTCTAAGCCAAAGTGCCCTAAAGTGAAAGGTACGCTAAGTCAAAGTGCCCTTAAGTTGAAGATGTGATTAGCCAAAGTGCTCTAAAGCCGAAGGTGCTCTAAGCCAAAGTGCTCTAAAGCCGAAGGTGCTCTAAGCCAAAGTATCCTAAAGCTGAAGGTGTGCTAAGCCAAAGTGCCCTAAAAGAAGGTGTGCTAACCCAAAGTGCCCTAAAGCCGAAAGTGCCCTAAGCCAAAGTGCCCTAAAGCCAAAGGTGCGCTAAGCCAAAGTGCCCTAAAGCCAAAGGTGTGCTAAGCCAAAGTGCCCTAAAGCTGAAGGTGCGCTAAGCCAAAGTGCCCTAAAGCTGAAGGTGCTCTAAGCCAAAGTATCCTAAAGCTGAAGGTGTGCTAAGCCAAAGTGCCCTAAAAGAAGGTGTGCTAACCCAAAGTGCCCTAAAGCCGAAAGTGCCCTAAGCCAAAGTGCCCTAAAGCCAAAGGTGCGCTAAGCCAAAGTGCCCTAAAGCCAAAGGTGTGCTAAGCCAAAGTGCCCTAAAGCTGAAGGTGCGCTAAGCCAAAGTGCCCTAAAGCCAAAGGTGCGCTAAGCCAAAGTGCCCTAAAGCCGAAGGTGCACTAAGCCAAAGTCCTCAAAAGCCGAAGGTGCACTAAGCCAAAGTGCTCTAAAGTTGAAGATGCGCTAAGCCAAAGTGCCCTAAAGCCGAAGGTGCGCTAAGCCAAAGTGCTCTAAAGTCGAAGGTGCGCTAAGCCAAAGTGCTCTAAAGCGGAAGGTGCGCTAAGCCAAAGTGCTCTAAAGTCGAAGGTGCGCTAAGCCAAAGTGCCCTAAAGCCGAAGGTGCGCTAAGCCAAAGTGTCCTAAAGCCGAAGGTGTGCTAAACCAAAGTGCTCTAAAGCCAAAGGTGCACTAAGCCAAAGTGCCCTAAAGCTGAAGGTGTGCTAAGCCAAAGTGCCCTAAAGCCAAAGGTGTGCTAAGCCAAAGTGCTCTAAAGTCAAAGGTGTGCTAAACAAAAAGTGCTCTAAAGCCAAAGGTGTGCTAAGCCAAAGTGCTCTAAAGTCGAAGGTGTGCTAAACAAAAAGTGCTCTAAAGCCAAAGGTGTGCTAAGCCAAAGTGCTCTAAAGCCAAAGGTGTGCTAACCCAAAGTGCTCTAAAGCCAAAGGTGTGCTAAGCCAAAGTGCTCTAAAGTCGAAGGTGTGCTAAGCCAAAGTGTCCTAAAGCTGAAGGTGTGCTAAACAAAAAGTGCTCTAAAGCCAAAGGTGCGCTAACCCAAAGGGCCCTAAAGCCGAAGGTGTGCTAAACCAAAATACTCTAAAGCCAAAGGTGTGCTAAGCCAAAGTGTCCTAAAGCTGAAGGTGCACTAAAAAGTGATTGAAGAAATTGATATTTTAAATATATATTGAGTGCAAGAGATAGCTAGTCACAACGTGCAATTTAAGCATTGTTTAGTGCGGCAGAACTATAGATTGAAAGTTTAGGACACTGTAAAAAGATTTTGGCTGCGCTAAAAATGATCTAGTAATTCTGTTTTACAACGGACTTGGAGGGGCCTATCTATCAAACTCTGAAAGGAGCTTGATGGCCTGTGTTTCTGGCGAGTCTGAAGAGTCTGAAACAGCAGTTATGAAGCAGCGGTCACAAAGACCGCTGCTCCATAACCTGTCCGCCTGCTCTGAGCAGGCGGACAGACATCGCCGGAAATTAACCCGGTCGACTACGATCGGGTTGATTGACACCTCCCTGCTGGCGGCCCATTGGCCGCGAGTCTACAGGGAGCGGCGTTGCACCAGCAGCTTGTGAGCTGCTGGTGCAATGCTGAATACGGAGTCCGCCAGACTTTGTTAAATAGAGGCCGGAATATCAAATTGTGCGCTATTCTGAGCGTGGCCAGCAATATTGATAGCACTTGTAATCTAGGCCCTAATTAGGCTGAAAAATCAAAACACCCATTCAATACAATGTTTCATGTACCAATTTAGATGGCTTAGTAAGGGACCCTCTTCTCTTACCTCTTTTTCACTCCTATTTTGCCATTATAAATGTATGTGTTTTTCTAGTAATGCTTTACTTACTTGTAACTCAAATGTTTGGAAAAAAAATATTTTTAGTGCAAACATCCCCAATAAAATGTATTTAGCAGTGTGACAAAAAAATATCCTGTGACGCCCCATTTCTACAGATCAGCCTATGATTGGTTGGATTGTTTGCAACAGCATTACTGTTAAATCCACATGAGATGCTGCAATCAAAAAAGGGGTTGAATCCAATCCAGATTGTGGTTATTGGGTATTTTGTTGCTCCTAATATGCTTCATCAAAGCAATCTCATTGCAAACAATAACAATAATTAGAAAAATATGGAAGCAGATATTGGAAAATTTACCTATACAATCCACCCGGTCACAAGTTATTTACTAAATATTGACAGCAAATAGACATCAAATTCAACAGCCAAGGATACTTTATAAATGCTCAGCACCCACAGAATGAATAACACCAATTTGATAAACAATAACTAAATTGATCTGCTCAGCACATGCACATGCTCAAACCCGACAAAAAATATAACGTTGACCATGCCAACAACATAAACAGCCCTTTTTCAGGGTGATTGAACTGTTTCAAATAAAAAAACAGAAACTAAACACATTTGACCAGATTACAAATGGCACAATATTATTTTTTTCCGACCCGTGCTCTAACTGCG